>NC_060121.1:590732917-590737917 GCF_021461395.2 Schistocerca americana
CTGGTGAGGTTTCCCGTGTTGAGTCAAATTAAGCCGCAGGCTCCACTCCTGGTGGTGCCCTTCCGTCAATTCCTTTAAGTTTCAGCTTTGCAACCATACTTCCCCCGGAACCCAAAAGCTTTGGTTTCCCGGAGGCTGCCCGCCGAGTCATCGGAGGAACTGCGGCGGATCGCTGGCTGGCATCGTTTATGGTTAGAACTAGGGCGGTATCTGATCGCCTTCGAACCTCTAACTTTCGTTCTTGATTAATGAAAACATACTTGGCAAATGCTTTCGCTTCTGTTCGTCTTGCGACGATCCAAGAATTTCACCTCTAACGTCGCAATACGAATGCCCCCGCCTGTCCCTATTAATCATTACCTCGGGTTCCGAAAACCAACAAAATAGAACCGAGGTCCTATTCCATTATTCCATGCACACAGTATTCAGGCGGGCTTGCCTGCTTTAAGCACTCTAATTTGTTCAAAGTAAACGTGCCGGCCCACCGAGACACTCACTCAAGAGCACCCTGGTAGGATTGCAACGGGGTCCGCCTCGGGACGCACGAGCACGCACGAGGCGCGTCGCACGCCTTCAGCTCGCCCCACCGGCAGGACGTCCCACGATACATGCCAGTTAAACACCGACGGGCGGTGAACCAACAGCGTGGGACACAAATCCAACTACGAGCTTTTTAACCGCAACAACTTTAATATACGCTATTGGAGCTGGAATTACCGCGGCTGCTGGCACCAGACTTGCCCTCCAATAGATACTCGTTAAAGGATTTAAAGTGTACTCATTCCGATTACGGGGCCTCGGATGAGTCCCGTATCGTTATTTTTCGTCACTACCTCCCCGTGCCGGGAGTGGGTAATTTGCGCGCCTGCTGCCTTCCTTGGATGTGGTAGCCGTTTCTCAGGCTCCCTCTCCGGAATCGAACCCTGATTCCCCGTTACACGTTACAACCATGGTAGGCGCAGAACCTACCATCGACAGTTGATAAGGCAGACATTTGAAAGATGCGTCGCCGGTACGAGGACCGTGCGATCAGCCCAAAGTTATTCAGAGTCACCAAGGCAAACGGACCGGACGAGCCGACCGATTGGTTTTGATCTAATAAAAGCGTCCCTTCCATCTCTGGTCGGGACTCTGTTTGCATGTATTAGCTCTAGAATTACCACAGTTATCCAAGTAACGTGGGTACGATCTAAGGAACCATAACTGATTTAATGAGCCATTCGCGGTTTCACCTTAATGCGGCTTGTACTGAGACATGCATGGCTTAATCTTTGAGACAAGCATATGACTACTGGCAGGATCAACCAGGGAGCTGCGTCAACTAGAGCTGAGCAGCCGGCCGCCCGGGAGTGTGTCCCGGGGGCCCGCGCGAACACGCAAGCGTCCGCTCAATTATTCTGCAAACAGGAGGAGGCTGACCTCCCCTGCACCATACACCTCGAAACCCTCTCAGGTCCCGGCGGCGCGCAGCGCCGTCCTAAGTACTTGGTCGGGTTCGAGAGAGGCGCAATCGCCCGGAGTTTGGCGAGTAGACGCTTTAGGTGCGACCACCCGTGCTCCCAACTGAGCTTGCCGCTGCCGACAGAGGCCCGGGAGCGTGCTGTCGTGGCATTGCCGGCGGGAGACAACACGCGCCACCTACGGTGACCGGCAGCTCCAACGCCAGCGCCACAGAAGGACAAAAGCCCCACTTGGGTGCCGAAGCGAACTCTCCCAGCACAGCGCACGCGCCAACACGTCCGCACAGCTGCGATACAAACCACCTGCGAGAACCGCAGAGGCGACCGAGCAGCAGACGGCGTCGCGGCGCCGAGCGCCGGGCGGCGGCGCATCCTCAGCGCACACAGTCCTCAATCGGACCAGCACACTGCAGATGTCCACCGCACTTCGCACCGGGCCCGCGAGGACCTACTTTGGCCGCACGGCGCCGCGTGCAGGGTGCGCCGGCGCGCAGCTGCGCCGCCTGCCGCCTCCGTCGGCCGGCGCGCCTGCCAGTGGCCGCCCCCACCAGCCGGCTGTAGCGCGTGCGCCCACGCACCGCGCGGCCAGCACGCCGGGAGGCCCCCCCCTCACCGGCCGGGGCCGGTCCCACCCAGCCACCGCCGCGTATCGCTTCACACCCACATGCCATTCACGTTCGTGGGCATGGTGGGTATCGCTGAAACAACCGGTTGGTAGCTCAACCGATCGTCGCCATCACTGATTCACCTCTAGCGAGAACAACCGCACCACAACGGTTTACCAGTTGTTCATTTGCGTAACGTCACCAGCAAACGTAGGCGTCCATCGCCATTTGCAAATTCAACGATTGTTGCATGCCTGTGTCAGGTGTCACGACACACTATGTCTGCCCACATACACGCAACAACATGTGCACGATTCGCAAACACGTGGAACGTGGCCCCCGTACGTATGCGATGTCCATTGCGCGAACGACTGTCAACCGGCCTCTGTCGCATGTCGCAGATGTGGAACGCAGTGCACCATGCTATCACGGTGTGTGAGAAGAGACGACAACGTCTGACAACACGCGCCACTACATCAACAGACGGCTCATGCTGATCGCCATCCAGGGCATACCACACTGCAATCCAGCTCTTATAGGGAGACGACACGTAGCTGCGTGCACAACATTTGGACCGCATGGTTCGCCGTTGTTGGCGCAGTCGTTGTACGGTCACATGTACCACGATGTATCATTCAGTACATGAGGACCAATGTGCAGTACAGTGTGTGATTTGGACGTACAATATCAGCGGACAGTTGACACAGGCCATACCACAGCGTAGGCTAAGTGCTTCGCCATGCGAATGCCAATGAACAACTGCGAATGCCAATGAACAACTGCAAAGGGCATTGAGCATGTACGTCCTGCTGCCATCCACATTACAGTGTATAGCTGCAAGGTGTTTAACATGAAGCGATACACTGGGGACCGGGCAGTGCGAGTAGCAAACTATATTGCGGGGGTTGCAGTTAGGCAACACTACACTAATTTAACGCGTCGTATGACAATTACAGAGCAGGTTAAGGCCCAACGTGTGTTGGGTTAAGGCCCAACGTGTGTTGGGTTAAGGCCCAACGTGTGTTGGGTTAAGGCGCAACATAGGTTAGGTTAAGGCGCAACATAGGTTAGGTTAAGGCGCAACATAGGTTAGGTTAAGGCGCAACATAGGTTAGGTTAAGGCGCAACATAGGTTAGGTTAAGGCGCAACATAGGTTAGGTTAAGGCGCAACATAGGTTAGGTTAAGGCGCAACATAGGTTAGGTTAAGGCGCAACATAGGTTAGGTTAAGGCGCAACATAGGTTAGGTTAAGGCGCAACATAGGTTAGGTTAAGGCGCAACATAGGTTAGGTTAAGGCGCAACATAGGTTAGGTTAAGGCGCAACATAGGTTAGGTTAAGGCGCAATATAGGTTAGGTTAAGGCGCAATATAGGTTAGGTTAAGGCGCAATATAGGTTAGGTTAAGGCACAATATAGGTTAGGTTAAGGTACAATATAGGTTAGGTTAAGGTACCGTATAGGTTAGGTTAAGGTACAGTATAGTTTAGCTTAAGGTACACATTGTTGTAAGGAAAGGTGTAATGGGGGGGGGGGGGGCGGCCGGTCGGTTTGTTGATTGTGATAATAGTAAGTGGATGCCTGCGGCATCATCTGATTTGCCACGTCAGGATACACCTTTGGCTCATGACAGGCGGCGCTCCGATTCCATGCTTGTGGGAGACCTGTGTCTTTCATTCCTGCCATTGTTTGTGTGCTGTGAGAGGAGGCAGTATTGTGATGTTGGGTGCACCCCTGTGTAGGACATGTGTGGGTGTTGGTGGCTTAGCTGAGCAATGGTGGTTGTCGGGAGGGTGGGATATTCCGTTTTCTGAGTGGACCTCCCAGTCTGGTTATGACAGTGTGGATTGTCTCATGTGGCGGAGAGGATGCACTGGGTGTTGTTCCATGCTGGTGCTTACATATTGTCTGTGTGCGTGTTACAGGCGGAGAGTAGTGCGTGATAAGAGTGTGTGGCTGACGTGTGGTTGTGATTGTGAGCAGAGTCTTTCAGCATGTATACGGACAGTTGTATATATTATCTGTATTCTGATGGGTCTATCTATTACTAATCAGCGCCGTGTATACGTTTAATCCGGTTCCAGTCGAAACTGTTGTATCTCTGTACATTAGTGCCACGGCGAGCGCGCTATGTAGCTACTCGTCTCGGCAGCTTCCACCGGTGTATGGCAAATGATTATAAGCAATGCGTCGAGTCGTCAATACCGATAGTGTGACGTCGCATGTCTGGGGTGGGGGACGCTGCGCCCTTCCGGTGGGTCATGGCCTAGAAAGACGCTCCCCACGCAGGGGGGCTTGGACTGTCATAAACTCTTCCGAGTAATATACTTGCCGTACGTTTTTGCGACTGCGAGTGCAACGCCCACCGGTACCGACATGGATGGAGCGCCTCCTAGCTGACCGCTCAGCATCGGCATTCGTACAGAGAGCAACGCGATCGCGTCTCTAGCTCGTAACTGGTACAGCTCGCAGCTCATGTATAGGGACAGCGGGAATGTCGCATATTGGACATAACTCTTCATGACACGCAAGTTATAGGGGTGGATTGCACATTGCGACTGCGGGAAAAGTCCGCCGTTCGTCCGCTGGAGTTGCGAGTTCGGCGGTTGGGGTGGGGCGCCGGTGGAGTGATTGCCGGTCGACGATTTCGTGCGGCAAAGGCGCTGGCGTTGGGGTGCTGTGGTCGACAGAGGACGCAGGCTTTGTGGGTGGGGTCGAAAGATGGGCACTGTGGGCCCATCGCTGTCTTAGTCGGCTTGGCGTCTCATAGATGGCGGTATCGTCGTTGCAGGACGTCATGCTGCGGGAGACCTACAGATGGCGGTATGTTTTGTGGTGCGCTCGACATGGCGGACGTAGTGCATGTGGTTTCGCCGTATTTTCATAGAGGGCGATACTGTTTTGCCGGCATGGTTGGCGTAGTTCCGTCGGATCCC
>NC_060121.1:590745417-590747917 GCF_021461395.2 Schistocerca americana
GAGCTGAGCAGCCGGCCGCCCGGGAGTGTGTCCCGGGGGCCCGCGCGAACACGCAAGCGTCCGCTCAATTATTCTGCAAACAGGAGGAGGCTGAGCTCCCCTGCACAATACACCTCGAAACCCTCTCAGGTCCCGGCGGCGCGCAGCGCCGTCCTAAGTACTTGGTCGGGTTCGAGAGAGGCGCAATCGCCCGGAGTTTGGCGAGTAGACGCTTTAGGTGCGACCACCCGTGCTCCCAACTGAGCTTGCCGCTGCCGACAGAGGCCCGGGAGCGTGCTGTCGTGGCATTGCCGGCGGGAGACAACACGCGCCACCTACGGTGACCGGCAGCTCCAACGCCAGCGCCACAGAAGGACAAAAGCCCCACTTGGGTGCCGAAGCGAACTCTCCCAGCACAGCGCACGCGCCAACACGTCCGCACAGCTGCGATACAAACCACCTGCGAGAACCGCAGAGGCGACCGAGCAGCAGACGGCGTCGCGGCGCCGAGCGCCGGGCGGCGGCGCATCCTCAGCGCACACAGTCCTCAATCGGACCAGCACACTGCAGATGTCCACCGCGCTTCGCACCGGGCCCGCGAGGACCTACTTTGGCCGCACGGCGCCGCGTGCAGGGTGCGCCGGCGCGCAGCTGCGCCGCCTGCCGGCTCCGTCGGCCGGCGCGCCTGCCACTGGCCGCCCCCACCAGCCGGCTGTAGCGCGTGCGCCCACGCACCGCGCGGCCAGCACGCCGGGAGGCCCCCCCTCGCCGGCCGGGGACGGTCCCACCCAGCCACCGCCGCGTATCGCTTCACACCCACATGCCATTCACGTTCGTGGGCATGGTGGGTATCGCTGCAACAACCGGTTGGTAGCTCAACCGATCGTCGCCATCACTGATTCACCCCTAGCGAGAACAACCGCACCACAACGGTTTACCAGTTGTTCATTTGCGTAACGTCACCAGCAAACGTAGGCGTCCATCGCCATTTGCAAATTCAACGATTGTTGCATGCCTGTGTCAGGTGTCACGACACACTATGTCTGCCCACATACACGCAACAACATGTGCACGCTTCGCGAACACGTGGAAGGTGGCCCCCGTACGTATGCGATGTCCATTGCGCGAACGACTGTCAACCGGCCTCTGTCGCATGTCGCAGATGTGGAACGCAGTGCACCATGCTATCACGGTGTGTGAGAGGAGACGACTACGTCTGACAACACGCGCCACTACATCAACAGACGGCTCATGCTGATCGCCATCCACGGCATACCATACTGCAATCCAGCTCTTATAGGGAGACGACACATAGCTGAGTGCACAACATTTGGACCGCATGGTTCGCCGTTGTTGGCGCAGTCGTTGTACGGTCACATGTACCACGATGTATCATTCAGTACATGAGGACCAATGTGCAGTACAGTGTGTGATTTGGACGTACAACATCAGCGGACAGTTGACACAGGCCGTACCACAGCGTAGGCTAAGTGCTTCGCCATGCGAATGCCAATGAACAACTGCAAATGCCAATGAACAACTGCAAAGGGCATTGAGCATGTACGTCCTGCTGCCATCCACATTACAGTGTATAGCTGCAAGGTGTTTAACATGAAGCGATACACTGGGGACCAGGCAGTGCGAGTAGCAAACTATATTGCGGGGGTTGCAGTTAGGCAACACTACACTACTTTAACGCGTCGTATGACAATTACAGAGCAGGTTAAGGCCCAACGTGTGTTGGGTTAAGGCCCAACGTGTGTTGGGTTAAGGCCCAACGTGTGTTGGGTTAAGGCCCAACGTGTGTTGGGTTAAGGCCCAACGTGTGTTGGGTTAAGGCCCAACGTGTGTTGGGTTAAGGCCCAACGTGTGTTGGGTTAAGGCCCAACGTGTGTTGGGTTAAGGCCCAACGTGTGTTGGGTTAAGGCCCAACGTGTGTTGGGTTAAGGCCCAACGTGTGTTGGGTTAAGGCCCAACGTGTGTTGGGTTAAGGCCCAACGTGTGTTGGGTTAAGGCCCAACGTGTGTTGGGTTAAGGCCCAACGTGTGTTGGGTTACAGCACAATATGGGTTACGTTAAGGGGCAATGTGGGTTACGTTACGGCGCAATGTGGGTTAGGCTAAGGCGCAATATAGGTTACATTAAGGCGCAATATAGGTTACGTTAAGGCGCAATATAGGTTACGTTAAGGCGCAATATAGGTTACGTTAAGGCGCAATATAGGTTACGTTAAGGCGCAATATAGGTTACGTTAAGGCGCAATATAGGTTACGTTAAGGCGCAATATAGGTTACGTTAAGGCGCAATATAGGTTACGTTAAGGCGCAATATAGGTTACGTTAAGGCGCAATATAGGTTACGTTAAGGCGCAATATAGGTTACGTTAAGGCGCAATATAGGTTACGTTAAGGCGCAATATAGGTTACGTTAAGGCGCAATATAGGTTACGTTAAGGCGCAATACAGGTTACGTTAAGGCGCAATACGGGTTACGTTAAGGCGCAATACAGGTTACGTTAAGG
>NC_060121.1:590757917-590762917 GCF_021461395.2 Schistocerca americana
CATGGTAGGCGCAGAACCTACCATCGACAGTTGATAAGGCAGACATTTGAAAGATGCGTCGCCGGTACGAGGACCGTGCGATCAGCCCAAAGTTATTCAGAGTCACCAAGGCAAACGGACCGGACGAGCCGACCGATTGGTTTTGATCTAATAAAAGCGTCCCTTCCATCTCTGGTCGGGACTCTGTTTGCATGTATTAGCTCTAGAATTACCACAGTTATCCAAGTAACGTGGGTACGATCTAAGGAACCATAACTGATTTAATGAGCCATTCGCGGTTTCACCTTAATGCGGCTTGTACTGAGACATGCATGGCTTAATCTTTGAGACAAGCATATGACTACTGGCAGGATCAACCAGGGAGCTGCGTCAACTAGAGCTGAGCAGCCGGCCGCCCGGGAGTGTGTCCCGGGGGCCCGCGCGAACACGCAAGCGTCCGCTCAATTATTCTGCAAACAGGAGGAGGCTGAGCTCCCCTGCACAATACACCTCGAAACCCTCTCAGGTCCCGGCTGCGCGCAGCGCCGTCCTAAGTACTTGGTCGGGTTCGAGAGAGGCGCAATCGCCCGGAGTTTGGCGAGTAGACGCTTTAGGTGCGACCACCCGTGCTCCCAACTGAGCTTGCCGCTGCCGACAGAGGCCCGGGAGCGTGCTGTCGTGGCATTGCCGGCGGGAGACAACACGCGCCACCTACGGTGACCGGCAGCTCCAACGCCAGCGCCACAGAAGGACAAAAGCCCCACTTGGGTGCCGAAGCGAACTCTCCCAGCACAGCGCACGCGCCAACACGTCCGCACAGCTGCGATACAAACCACCTGCGAGAACCGCAGAGGCGACCGAGCAGCAGACGGCGTCGCGGCGCCGAGCGCCGGGCGGCGGCGCATCCTCAGCGCACACAGTCCTCAATCGGACCAGCACACTGCAGATGTCCACCGCGCTTCGCACCGGGCCCGCGAGGACCTACTTTGGCCGCACGGCGCCGCGTGCAGGGTGCGCCGGCGCGCAGCTGCGCCGCCTGCCGGCTCCGTCGGCCGGCGCGCCTGCCACTGGCCGCCCCCACCAGCCGGCTGTAGCGCGTGCGCCCACGCACCGCGCGGCCAGCACGCCGGGAGGCCCCCCCTCGCCGGCCGGGGACGGTCCCACCCAGCCACCGCCGCGTATCGCTTCATACCCACATGCCATTCACGTTCGTGGGCATGGTGGGTATCGCTGCAACAACCGGTTGGTAGCTCAACCGATCGTCGCCATCACTGATTCACCCCTAGCGAGAACAACCGCACCACAACGGTTTACCAGTTGTTCATTTGCGTAACGTCACCAGCAAACGTAGGCGTCCATCGCCATTTGCAAATTCAACGATTGTTGCATGCCTGTGTCAGGTGTCACGACACACTATGTCTGCCCACATACACGCAACAACATGTGCACGCTTCGCGAACACGTGGAAGGTGGCCCCCGTACGTATGCGATGTCCATTGCGCGAACGACTGTCAACCGGCCTCTGTCGCATGTCGCAGATGTGGAACGCAGTGCACCATGCTATCACGGTGTGTGAGAAGAGACGACTACGTCTGACAACACGCGCCACTACATCAACAGACGGCTCATGCTGATCGCCATCCAGGGCATACCACACTGCAATCCAGCTCTTATAGGGAGACGACACATAGCTGAGTGCACAACATTTGGACCGCATGGTTCGCCGTTGTTGGCGCAGTCGTTGTACGGTCACATGTACCACGATGTATCATTCAGTACATGAGGACCAATGTGCAGTACAGTGTGTGATTTGGACGTACAACATCAGCGGACAGTTGACACAGGCCGTACCACAGCGTAGGCTAAGTGCTTCGCCATGCGAATGCCAATGAACAACTGCAAATGCCAATGAACAACTGCAAAGGGCATTGAGCATGTACGTCCTGCTGCCATCCACATTACAGTGTATAGCTGCAAGGTGTTTAACATGAAGCGATACACTGGGGACCGGGCAGTGCGAGTAGCAAACTATATTGCGGGGGTTGCAGTTAGGCAACACTACACTACTTTAACGCGTCGTATGACAATTACAGAGCAGGTTAAGGCCCAACGTGTGTTGGGTTAAGGCCCAACGTGTGTTGGGTTAAGGCCCAACGTGTGTTGGGTTAAGGCCCAACGTGTGTTGGGTTAAGGCCCAACGTGTGTTGGGTTAAGGCCCAACGTGTGTTGGGTTAAGGCCCAACGTGTGTTGGGTTAAGGCCCAACGTGTGTTGGGTTAAGGCCCAACGTGTGTTGGGTTAAGGCCCAACGTGTGTTGGGTTAAGGCCCAACGTGTGTTGGGTTAAGGCCCAACGTGTGTTGGGTTAAGGCCCAACGTGTGTTGGGTTAAGGCCCAACGTGTGTTGGGTTAAGGCCCAACGTGTGTTGGGTTAAGGCCCAACGTGTGTTGGGTTACAGCACAATATGGGTTACGTTAAGGGGCAATGTGGGTTACGTTACGGCGCAATGTGGGTTAGGCTAAGGCGCAATATAGGTTACATTAAGGCGCAATATAGGTTACGTTAAGGCGCAATATAGGTTACGTTAAGGCGCAATATAGGTTACGTTAAGGCGCAATATAGGTTACGTTAAGGCGCAATATAGGTTACGTTAAGGCGCAATATAGGTTACGTTAAGGCGCAATATAGGTTACGTTAAGGCGCAATATAGGTTACGTTAAGGCGCAATATAGGTTACGTTAAGGCGCAATATAGGTTACGTTAAGGCGCAATATAGGTTACGTTAAGGCGCAATATAGTTTACGTTAAGGCGCAATACAGGTTACGTTAAGGCGCAATACAGGTTAGGTTAAGGCGCAATACAGGTTAGGTTAAGGCGCAATACAGGTTAGGTTAAGGCGCAATACAGGTTAGGTTAAGGCGCAATACAGGTTAGGTTAAGGCGCAATACAGGTTAGGTTAAGGTACGACACAGGTTAGGTTAAGGCACAATACAGGTTAGGTTAAGGCACGACACAGGTTAGGTTAAGGTACGACACAGGTTAGGTTAAGGTACGACACAGGTTAGGTTAAGGTACGACACAGGTTAGGTTAAGGTACGACACAGGTTAGGTTAAGGTACGACACAGGTTAGGTTAAGGTACGACACAGGTTAGGTTAAGGTACGACACAGGTTAGGTTAAGGTACGACACAGGTTAGGTTAAGGTACGACACTGGTTAGGTTAAGGTACGACACAGGTTAGGTTAAGGTACGACACAGGTTAGGTTAAGGTACGACACAGGTTAGGTTAAGGTACGACACAGGTTAGGTTAAGGTACGACACAGGTTAGGTTAAGGTACGACACAGGTTAGGTTAAGGTACGACACAGGTTAGGTTAAGGTACGACATAGGTTAGGTTAAGGTACGACATAGGTTAGGTTAAGGTACGACATAGGTTAGGTTAAGGTACGACATAGGTTAGGTTGAGGTACGACATAGGTTAGGTTAAGGTACGACATAGGTTAGGTTAAGGTACGACATAGGTTAGGTTAAGGTACGACATAGGTTAGGTTAAGGTACGACATAGGTTAGGTTAAGGTACGACATAGGTTAGGTTAAGGTACGACATAGGTTAGGTTAAGGTACGACATAGGTTAGGTTAAGGTACGACATAGGTTAGGTTAAGGTACGACATAGGTTAGGTTAAGGTACGATATAGGTTAGGTTACGGTACGATATAGGTTAGGTTACGGTACGATATAGGTTAGGTTACGGTACGATATAGGTTAGGTTACGGTACTATATAGGTTAGGTTACGGTACGATATAGGTTAGGTTAAGGTACACATTGTTGTAAGGAAAGGTTTAATGGGGGGCGGGGCGGCCGGTTTGTTGATTGTGATTATAGTAAGTGGATTCCTGCGGCATCATCTGATTTGCCACGTCAGGATGCACCTTTGGCTCATGACAGGCGGCGCTCCGATTCCATGCTTGTGGCAGACCTGTGTCTTTCATTCCTGCCATTGTTTGTGTGCTGTGAGAGGAGGCAGTATTGTGATGTTGGGTGCACCCCTGTGTAGGACATGTGTGGGTGTTGGTGGCTTAGCTGAGCAATGGTGGTTGTCGGGAGGGTGTGATATTCCGTTTTCTGAGTGGACCTCCCAGTCTGGTTATGACAGTGTGGATTGTCTCATGTGGCGGAGAGGATGCACTGGGTGTTGTTCCATGCTGGTGCTTACATATTGTCTGTGTGCGTGTTACAGGCGGAGAGTAGTGCGTGATAAGAGTGTGTGGCTGACGTGTGGTTGTGATTGTGAGCAGAGTCTTTCAGCATGTATACGGACAGTTGTATATATTATCTGTATTCTGATGGGTCTATCTATTACTAATCAGCGCCGTGTATACGTTTAATCCGGTTCCAGTCGAAACTGTTGTATCTCTGTACATTAGTGACACGGCGAGCGCGCTATGTAGCTACTCGTCTCGGCAGCTTCCACCGGTGTATGGCAAATGATTATAAACAATGAGTCGAGTCGTCAATACCGATAGTGTGACGTCACATGTCTGGGGTGGGGGACGCTGCGCCCTTCCGGTGGGTCATGGCCTAGAAAGACGCTCCCCACGCAGGGGGGCTTGGACTGTCATAAACTCTTCCGAGTAATATACTTGCCGTACGTTTTTGCGACTGCGAGTGCAACGCCCACCGGTACCGACATGGATGGAGCGCCTCCTAGCTGACCGCTCAGCATCGGCATTCGTACAGAGAGCAACGCGATCGCGTCTCTAGCTCGTAACTGGTACAGCTCGCAGCTCATGCATAGGGACAGCGGGAATGTCGCATATTGGACATAACTCTTCATGAAACGCAAGTTATAGGGGTGGATTGCACATTGCGACTGCGGGAAAAGTCCGCCGTTCATCCGCTGGAGATGCGAGTTGGGCGGTTGGGGTGGGGCGCCGGTGGAGTGATTGCCGGTCGACGATTTCGTGCGGCAGAGGCGCTGGCGTTGGGGTGCTGTGGTCGACAGAGGACGCAGGCTTT
>NC_060121.1:590767917-590770417 GCF_021461395.2 Schistocerca americana
GGCATCCGGGAGCATGCCCAGGATGACATCGGGCGGCGTGCCCCGCCCCAGACCGATGACACGGTCCAGGGCAGAGAAACGCTGGGCGGAAGCGGGTAGCCCCGCCAGATGCTCCCAGATGGCGGCGTCAGTCGGCCCCTCCGGCGGCGGCCCGGTGGTGTCGGCCGCGAAGTCCTCGGCTGCGTCGACGGGCGGCGCAGCGGCCTCGCCCGCGTCAGGCAGCGGGCTCGCCGCTCCCCGGCGGGACGCCGGCTCTTCCCCCCGACCGATCTCAAGCGCCTCCATGAATTGGCGGACAAGCTGCTTGTGGGCAGCTTGCCGCCGTCGGCACTTGATTGCCTCAAGCGTTCGGTCGGGGAACATCCTGATGAGCTCTTGATTTACAAAGAAGAACCGGGCGTCCCTCTCGAGGAACAGTTCGGCCTCTGCCTTGGCGAGCGACAGGACTTCTTCCTCCGTCCACCTCGCGCGATGCCTCTCCGTGACGATCTCCGCGTTGGCGGCCGCAAGGTGTTGGCGGCGGCGATGGACCCCGAGACCGTTTTTGGTGGTGAAGCTGCGGTGGCACTCACTACAGGCGTATACAGCTGCAAAAGTTACAAGATTTTCGGCACGGCCGGTTGGCCGGCTAGGTGCTGGGGGAGTTGGGGTGGCACCTTCAGCGGAAGGGCCACCACTTGTTCTCTGGTTACTGCCCCCAACTGAAAAAGGGATAGTGCGAGGGGGGGCTGGTAACCCCCCCAAGCCCCTGGTGCGGTCTTCCACTCTGCTAAAATCAGCGGGCCCACGAGAAGGGGAGAAGACCGCAGGAGAGGAGAGGCTAAGAGGGCTAGGCCCATGTATTGCGCATCACTCTCCCTGTAACTATAACCCAAGGAAGGCACCTCGCAGCAGCAGCACGACTACATCAAGACCGCACTTCGAAAAGCCAAGTCCGGATGCAGCCACACCGCCGCCACTTGGCCAGATTAAGAGAGTCATAGTTACTCCCGCCGTTTACCCGCGCTTGCTTGAATTTCTTCACGTTGACATTCAGAGCACTGGGCAGAAATCACATTGCGTCAACACCCGCTAGGGCCATCGCAATGCTTTGTTTTAATTAGACAGTCGGATTCCCCCAGTCCGTGCCAGTTCTGAGTTGATCGTTGAATGGCGGCCGAAGAGAATCCGCGCACCCGCGCGCCCCCGGAGGAGCACGCTAAGGCGGACGCGGCCTCGCAGCAAGGAAGATCCGTGGGAGGCCAAGGCACGGGACCGAGCTCGGATCCTGCACGCAGGTTGAAGCACCGGGGCGCGAACGCCGCGCAGGCGCGCGCATCCTGCACCGCCGGCCAGCACGAGGCCAACCAACGGCGAGAGCAGACCACGCCCGCGCTAAACGCCCGCACTTACCGGCACCCCTACGGCACTCACCTCGCCCAGGCCCGGCACGTTAGCGCTGACCCACTTCCCGACCAAGCCCGACACGCCCCGATCCTCAGAGCCAATCCTTATCCCGAAGTTACGGATCCAATTTGCCGACTTCCCTTACCTACATTATTCTATCGACTAGAGGCTCTTCACCTTGGAGACCTGCTGCGGATATGGGTATGAACCGGCGCGACACCTCCACGTGGCCCTCTCCCGGATTTTCAAGGTCCGAGGGGAAGATCGGGACACCGCCGCAACTGCGGTGCTCTTCGCGTTCCAAACCCTATCTCCCTGCTAGAGGATTCCAGGGAACTCGAACGCTCATGCAGAAAAGAAAACTCTTCCCCGATCTCCCGACGGCGTCTCCGGGTCCTTTTGGGTTACCCCGACGAGCATCTCTAAAAGAGGGGCCCGACTTGTATCGGTTCCGCTGCCGGGTTCCGGAATAGGAACCGGATTCCCTTTCGCCCAACGGGGGCCAGCACAAAGTGCATCATGCTATGACGGCCCCCATCAACATCGGATTTCTCCTAGGGCTTAGGATCGACTGACTCGTGTGCAACGGCTGTTCACACGAAACCCTTCTCCGCGTCAGCCCTCCAGGGCCTCGCTGGAGTATTTGCTACTACCACCAAGATCTGCACCGACGGCGGCTCCAGGCAGGCTCACGCCCAGACCCTTCTGCGCCCACCGCCGCGACCCTCCTACTCGTCAGGGCTTCGCGGCCGGCCGCAAGGACCGGCCATGACTGCCAGACTGACGGCCGAGTATAGGCACGACGCTTCAGCGCCATCCATTTTCAGGGCTAGTTGCTTCGGCAGGTGAGTTGTTACACACTCCTTAGCGGATTCCGACTTCCATGGCCACCGTCCTGCTGTCTTAAGCAACCAACGCCTTTCATGGTTTCCCATGAGCGTCGATTCGGGCGCCTTAACTCGGCGTTTGGTTCATCCCACAGCGCCAGTTCTGCTTACCAAAAGTGGCCCACTTGGCACTCCGATCCGAGTCGTTTGCTCGCGGCTTCAGCATATCAAGCAAGCCGGAGATCTCACCCATTTAAAGTTTGAGAATAGGTTGAGGTCGTTTCGGC
>NC_060121.1:590772917-590777917 GCF_021461395.2 Schistocerca americana
CACGCGACTAGTTAGCAGGCTAGAGTCTCGTTCGTTATCGGAATTAACCAGACAAATCGCTCCACCAACTAAGAACGGCCATGCACCACCACCCACCGAATCAAGAAAGAGCTATCAATCTGTCAATCCTTCCGGTGTCCGGGCCTGGTGAGGTTTCCCGTGTTGAGTCAAATTAAGCCGCAGGCTCCACTCCTGGTGGTGCCCTTCCGTCAATTCCTTTAAGTTTCAGCTTTGCAACCATACTTCCCCCGGAACCCAAAAGCTTTGGTTTCCCGGAGGCTGCCCGCCGAGTCATCGGAGGAACTGCGGCGGATCGCTGGCTGGCATCGTTTATGGTTAGAACTAGGGCGGTATCTGATCGCCTTCGAACCTCTAACTTTCGTTCTTGATTAATGAAAACATACTTGGCAAATGCTTTCGCTTCTGTTCGTCTTGCGACGATCCAAGAATTTCACCTCTAACGTCGCAATACGAATGCCCCCGCCTGTCCCTATTAATCATTACCTCGGGTTCCGAAAACCAACAAAATAGAACCGAGGTCCTATTCCATTATTCCATGCACACAGTATTCAGGCGGGCTTGCCTGCTTTAAGCACTCTAATTTGTTCAAAGTAAACGTGCCGGCCCACCGAGACACTCACTCAAGAGCACCCTGGTAGGATTGCAACGGGGTCCGCCTCGGGACGCACGAGCACGCACGAGGCGCGTCGCACGCCTTCGGCTCGCCCCACCGGCAGGACGTCCCACGCTACATGCCAGTTAAACACCGACGGGCGGTGAACCAACAGCGTGGGACACAAATCCAACTACGAGCTTTTTAACCGCAACAACTTTAATATACGCTATTGGAGCTGGAATTACCGCGGCTGCTGGCACCAGACTTGCCCTCCAATAGATACTCGTTAAAGGATTTAAAGTGTACTCATTCCGATTACGGGGCCTCGGATGAGTCCCGTATCGTTATTTTTCGTCACTACCTCCCCGTGCCGGGAGTGGGTAATTTGCGCGCCTGCTGCCTTCCTTGGATGTGGTAGCCGTTTCTCAGGCTCCCTCTCCGGAATCGAACCCTGATTCCCCGTTACCCGTTACAACCATGGTAGGCGCAGAACCTACCATCGACAGTTGATAAGGCAGACATTTGAAAGATGCGTCGCCGGTACGAGGACCGTGCGATCAGCCCAAAGTTATTCAGAGTCACCAAGGCAAACGGACCGGACGAGCCGACCGATTGGTTTTGATCTAATAAAAGCGTCCCTTCCATCTCTGGTCGGGACTCTGTTTGCACGTATTAGCTCTAGAATTACCACAGTTATCCAAGTAACGTGGGTACGATCTAAGGAACCATAACTGATTTAATGAGCCATTCGCGGTTTCACCTTAATGCGGCTTGTACTGAGACATGCATGGCTTAATCTTTGAGACAAGCATATGACTACTGGCAGGATCAACCAGGGAGCTGCGTCAACTAGAGCTGAGCAGCCGGCCGCCCGGGAGTGTGTCCCGGGGGCCCGCGCGAACACGCAAGCGTCCGCTCAATTATTCTGCAAACAGGAGGAGGCTGAGCTCCCCTGCACAATACACCTCGAAACCCTCTCAGGTCCCGGCGGCGCGCAGCGCCGTCCTAAGTACTTGGTCGGGTTCGAGAGAGGCGCAATCGCCCGGAGTTTGGCGAGTAGACGCTTTAGGTGCGACCACCCGTGCTCCCAACTGAGCTTGCCGCTGCCGACAGAGGCCCGGGAGCGTGCTGTCGTGGCATTGCCGGCGGGAGACAACACGCGCCACCTACGGTGACCGGCAGCTCCAACGCCAGCGCCACAGAAGGACAAAAGCCCCACTTGGGTGCCGAAGCGAACTCTCCCAGCACAGCGCACGCGCCAACACGTCCGCACAGCTGCGATACAAACCACCTGCGAGAACCGCAGAGGCGACCGAGCAGCATACGGCGTCGCGGCGCCGAGCGCCGGGCGGCGGCGCATCCTCAGCGCACACAGTCCTCAATCGGACCAGCACACTGCAGATGTCCACCGCGCTTCGCACCGGGCCCGCGAGGACCTACTTTGGCCGCACGGCGCCGCGTGCAGGGTGCGCCGGCGCGCAGCTGCGCCGCCTGCCGGCTCCGTCGGCCGGCGCGCCTGCCACTGGCCGCCCCCACCAGCCGGCTGTAGCGCGTGCGCCCACGCACCGCGCGGCCAGCACGCCGGGAGGCCCCCCCTCGCCGGCCGGGGACGGTCCCACCCAGCCACCGCCGCGTATCGCTTCACACCCACATGCCATTCACGTTCGTGGGCATGGTGGGTATCGCTGCAACAACCGGTTGGTAGCTCAACCGATCGTCGCCATCACTGATTCACCCCTAGCGAGAACAACCGCACCACAACGGTTTACCAGTTGTTCATTTGCGTAACGTCACCAGCAAACGTAGGCGTCCATCGCCATTTGCAAATTCAACGATTGTTGCATGCCTGTGTCAGGTGTCACGACACACTATGTCTGCCCACATACACGCAACAACATGTGCACGCTTCGCGAACACGTGGAAGGTGGCCCCCGTACGTATGCGATGTCCATTGCGCGAACGACTGTCAACCGGCCTCTGTCGCATGTCGCAGATGTGGAACGCAGTGCACCATGCTATCACGGTGTGTGAGAAGAGACGACTACGTCTGACAACACGCGCCACTACATCAACAGACGGCTCATGCTGATCGCCATCCAGGGCATACCACACTGCAATCCAGCTCTTATAGGGAGACGACACATAGCTGAGTGCACAACATTTGGACCGCATGGTTCGCCGTTGTTGGCGCAGTCGTTGTACGGTCACATGTACCACGATGTATCATTCAGTACATGAGGACCAATGTGCAGTACAGTGTGTGATTTGGACGTACAACATCAGCGGACAGTTGACACAGGCCGTACCACAGCGTAGGCTAAGTGCTTCGCCATGCGAATGCCAATGAACAACTGCAAATGCCAATGAACAACTGCAAAGGGCATTGAGCATGTACGTCCTGCTGCCATCCACATTACAGTGTATAGCTGCAAGGTGTTTAACATGAAGCGATACACTGGGGACCGGGCAGTGCGAGTAGCAAACTATATTGCGGGGGTTGCAGTTAGGCAACACTACACTACTTTAACGCGTCGTATGACAATTACAGAGCAGGTTAAGGCCCAACGTGTGTTGGGTTAAGGCCCAACGTGTGTTGGGTTAAGGCCCAACGTGTGTTGGGTTAAGGCCCAACGTGTGTTGGGTTAAGGCCCAACGTGTGTTGGGTTAAGGCCCAACGTGTGTTGGGTTAAGGCCCAACGTGTGTTGGGTTAAGGCCCAACGTGTGTTGGGTTAAGGCCCAACGTGTGTTGGGTTAAGGCCCAACGTGTGTTGGGTTAAGGCCCAACGTGTGTTGGGTTAAGGCCCAACGTGTGTTGGGTTAAGGCCCAACGTGTGTTGGGTTAAGGCCCAACGTGTGTTGGGTTAAGGCCCAACGTGTGTTGGGTTACAGCACAATATGGGTTACGTTAAGGGGCAATGTGGGTTACGTTACGGCGCAATGTGGGTTAGGCTAAGGCGCAATATAGGTTACATTAAGGCGCAATATAGGTTACGTTAAGGCGCAATATAGGTTACGTTAAGGCGCAATATAGGTTACGTTAAGGCGCAATATAGGTTACGTTAAGGCGCAATATAGGTTACGTTAAGGCGCAATATAGGTTACGTTAAGGCGCAATATAGGTTACGTTAAGGCGCAATATAGGTTACGTTAAGGCGCAATATAGGTTACGTTAAGGCGCAATATAGGTTACGTTAAGGCGCAATATAGGTTACGTTAAGGCGCAATATAGGTTACGTTAAGGCGCAATATAGGTTACGTTAAGGCGCAATATAGGTTACGTTAAGGCGCAATATAGGTTACGTTAAGGCGCAATATAGGTTACGTTAAGGCGCAATACAGGTTACGTTAAGGCGCAATACAGGTTAGGTTAAGGCGCAATACAGGTTAGGTTAAGGCGCAATACAGGTTAGGTTAAGGCGCAATACAGGTTAGGTTAAGGCGCAATACAGGTTAGGTTAAGGTACGACACAGGTTAGGTTAAGGCGCAATACAGGTTAGGTTAAGGCACGACACAGGTTAGGTTAAGGTACGACACAGGTTAGGTTAAGGTACGACACAGGTTAGGTTAAGGTACGACACAGGTTAGGTTAAGGTACGACACAGGTTAGGTTAAGGTACGACACAGGTTAGGTTAAGGTACGACACAGGTTAGGTTAAGGTACGACACAGGTTAGGTTAAGGTACGACACAGGTTAGGTTAAGGTACGACACAGGTTAGGTTAAGGTACGACACAGGTTAGGTTAAGGTACGACACAGGTTAGGTTAAGGTACGACACAGGTTAGGTTAAGGTACGACACAGGTTAGGTTAAGGTACGACACAGGTTAGGTTAAGGTACGACACAGGTTAGGTTAAGGTACGACACAGGTTAGGTTAAGGTACGACATAGGTTAGGTTAAGGTACGACATAGGTTAGGTTAAGGTACGACATAGGTTAGGTTAAGGTACGACATAGGTTAGGTTAAGGTACGACATAGGTTAGGTTAAGGTACGACATAGGTTAGGTTAAGGTACGACATAGGTTAGGTTAAGGTACGACATAGGTTAGGTTAAGGTACGACATAGGTTAGGTTAAGGTACGACATAGGTTAGGTTAAGGTACGACATAGGTTAGGTTAAGGTACGATATAGGTTAGGTTACGGTACGATATAGGTTAGGTTACGGTACGATATAGGTTAGGTTACGGTACGATATAGGTTAGGTTACGGTACTATATAGGTTAGGTTACAGTACGATATAGGTTAGGTTACGGTACGATATAGGTTAGGTTAAGGTACACATTGTTGTAAGGAAAGGTTTAATGGGGGGCGGGGCGGCCGGTTTGTTGATTGTGATTATAGTAAGTGGATTCCTGCGGCATCATCTGATTTGCCACGTCAGGA
>NC_060121.1:590782917-590792917 GCF_021461395.2 Schistocerca americana
CTTGGCCCAGTCTCCAATCTCTCTCAAGGCTAGTGTCGCCTGGTCCTCAAGTTGCTTGCGGCTGTTGCCTCGAGTGATGATGGCGAGGTCATCTGCATAAGCTACTTTGGTCCATTGGTTCCCTTCTTTTTCCGCTACTATTTCATCAAAAACTAGATTCCAAAGAAAGGGACCACAGATGGAACCTTGTGGACACCCTTTTGTGACTAATTTTTCGGTTGTGCCAGCACTTGTTTGCACTATGGCCTTCCTATTTGTGAAATAGTTTTCTATTAGTCTATATATGTTTATTGGGCAGCCTATTTCCCGTAGTCGCCTCATGACACTTGGCCACCATAAATTGTCAAACGCCCCAGCGATATCCACAAAGATGGCCATGACATACTTCTCCTCACATACAGTATTGTGTAGCACCTGCCTAATAGCCATCTCTGTGGATGCACCTTTCCTGAACCCAAACTGGTTTGGGGCTTTAAGACCTGAGGTTTCGTATTGTTCCTCCAGGCGCCATACCATTAATCTCTCAAGTACTTTCACTAGTATAGACAGTAGACATATGGGCCGATATGATTTTGGTTCATCTCTAGGCTTTCCATGGGACTTGAGCAATATGCACACTAGTCCTTTTTTCCATGGCTCTGGTACAGTATGTTCACGAAGGCAAGAGTTGAATATATCCATTAGGAGAGCTGGATGTGTGCGCCATATTCTTTTGATTATTAGGTCATCAATACCATCAGGACCTGTAGCTTTCTTCGGTTTACATGCTTTGATGGCAGCGTCCACTTCCTCTCTCGAAAACTCTGGTGCGTTTTCTATACTGCTGTACCTTATGTTTTCCACTTTAACTTCTTCCTGATGAGCTGTATCCTCTTCTGGTTTGTCATCGGGCAGAAGTGAGCGCAGTAGATGCTGGATTGTGTCCTCCCACGTCATTGTTTGGGTCTGGTTTGGAAGTTTTATGTTGCTGAGGACGTTTTCTGTACCTGTTTTTGGTCGGAGTATTTTTTGAGTTGCTGCCCAGGGATTGTTGTTGTCACAGTCAGATACCCACTTCTTCCATGCATCCTCTTTAGCAATGGTGATCTGTTTCGTGTATTCATTTCGTTTTATTTTGTACTCTTGTTTTGCTGCTTCGATTTCTTCTGCAGTTCCATTTCGGCGGGCATTTTGCAGGGTTCGTCGTGCTGTCATTGTGTTTTGTCGCTGTAGTCTAAGTGTCTCGTTCCACCATGGTATAGGGTGCTGTAGCCAGGTTTTTCTTCTCATCGATTTTTTGCAGCTAGCTCGTACTGCCCCTTCCAGGCATCGAACCTTCTCATTAACATCCATTGCTTGGATATTCTCCAGGTATTCTACTTCCTTTGCAAAGCACTGATCAAAAATTGCCCATTTCGCAAATTGTGTGTTGTATTTTTCTTGCACTATAGCTGTTCTGTTTCTCTGTTGTGGGGCAACTTCATATGTTATGGCCCTGTGATCGCTGGTTGTCCATCCCCCATGAACCTTCCATTTAGTTGTTGTTCTAGCCACAATTGTTGTACAAATAGTGAGGTCTATGTTACTCTCTCCATTTGGTCCACTGAAAGTTGTTAATGGAGATTCCTCATTCAGTAGTACAAGACCATGCTGGTAGATGAAGTCTTCCATCTTCCTACCGTCCCCATTTGCCATATCACCATACCATAATGGGGATGTCGCATTTGCATCTAGGCCTATAATTACTGGTTTTCCAGCCAAGTTGTGCAGTATGTCCTCAAGTTTATTTAGGAAGCGGTCAATAGGTTCACCATACTGGCAGTACACACACACCAGGTACAGTTCTCCAAAGGCTCCACTTATGCTTGCCGCACATGTATGTGTATCAGATAATGTGGTTAGCTGGAGTACATTTAAGCTCTTAGTACGAATGATTATAGCTGCCTTTGGTGTTCCATGTTTGGAGCTGTAAACCATTCGATAACCTGGTGGATAACCTGTGATTTTGTCATCTAGTGTGTATGGTTCCTGTACCAGTAGTACATCTAACTCCTCTTCCTCCATTTTCATGACTAGTTGGTCAGGTACTGTTTTAGATCTTTGCCCATTTATTTGGAGGATTTTTAAGGGGCTAAGTTGTAGGTCCGTTGAGGATCTATGGTCTGAAGGTAGCACATCATTGTTTTTACTTCCCATAATCGGTCATTCGTTGGATTGCTTCTTTTGCTCTCTTGTATTCAGGGCAGTTTTGGTCCAGAACTGAGTGTTTGCAGTCTCTCTTCCAGCGTTTGCAGTTCGCACAGTGTGGTGGTTGTTCTTTAAGCCTGCATTCTTTGAAGGAGTGTCCAGGTGCTGCACAGTGTCCACATATTGTTTCAGCACTTGTGCATCTTGTTGATGTGTGACCAAAGCCCTGGCATTTATAGCACCTGCTAATATTTGTGTAATTTTGCACCCTGTGGGATGTGCAGTGGAGATACACTCGTCCTTGTTCAGTCAGCCTGTTCCATATTTTCGGTGCCACCTCCAGCACTAGGTTCACCACTTCTCGATTTTTAGGTCCAGTTTTGAAGGCGATCTGTGTTCCACTCACGACCTCTTCAAGTGTGAGGCCTGCTCTTGACAGGTTTCGCTCATACAGCTCAGTTTTCAGCTGTCCTTCTTGAGTATCTCTTGGAACATCAAAGAGAATTACCCTGGGATTCCTTTTTTTAGGGTCCTGGATGGTAAGCCCTGAACGACTAAACTCTTCACACTTCTTCAGTCTGTTTGCTCCTTCTGTATCTGGGAATTCTAGTATTACGTTTTTGTCCCTTGTAGTCTTAAATTTCGTGACCCTCACATCTTTCAGCGATGTTGTGATTACTTTCTTTACTGTTTCCTCGAGATCTTTTGCTGCTTGTTGCGCTCCTTCTGCTGGCTTCACAACTAGCAACTTGGGCTCAGGTTTTGGGCCTCGACTTTCGTTGGTAGGTGTCGCTTTGGTGGATGCCTTGGAAGCATATGTTTCCTGTACTGGTATTTTTGCTGCTTGGGCAGCTTTAGTGCACCTGAGTTCCGTTTTCAGTTCCAGAATTTCCATTTCGTATTTCCGTACAATTCGCTCATATGCCGATAATTTTCCCAAAATAAACCTTTTCTGGACATTGTTTATCTTATTCGTTTCATTAAAAAGGAAGGACACTATTTCTTCCCTCATAGCTGCCATGTTTTCCAGATCTTCCTGGGATTTGGAGGAATCGTTCTCCATGGGGGCCAGCGAGATTCTGTTGGGCTCTGTTTTTGCAGGTGACAATTCTTTGTTTGTCCCCATTTTGTTTTGTTCTTGGGCGTTACCTTGTGTGTTGCATGTGTCCTATTCTGGAGTTATTGAGTGTGTCCGTACAGAAGCCGCCTTTGTACACTGGCGAGTGAAACACTTGGCCAGTTCGTTTATCGCGAGTGGCTTCGCGCGGCGCGTGATGCTGCTGTAGCGCTGGTTCCTCACCGGCCGCCTGGGGACGAGCCTACCTGGGCCGGCTGGGGACAAGCGCGTCGGCTGCCTGCCTGCAACGGGCGAGCCGGCCGGGCGCTGGAATGCGGTCGCTCTCGCGGGGTGGTGGGCGGGGGGAGTCAGCTGGGCTCTGTAGCGTCCACCCGCTGCCGTGGCTCCAAAACACAGGTCCAGCAAATCGGAAATTCACACTCGTGATGGAGTATGTTGTACACTAACACTGTATTAGTTTATATTGTCCATATCTCCCCTGACTTAGCAGATGTACGGCAGTAAGGTACTTCGCCCCAGCTTCATTTGCGGATCGCCCACGCCACAGCAAATAGAGTTTAACTATTGACACTATGAGTCTGAGAATGTTTGTGATCACTGTTCGCGACGAAGGGAGGTTTACGCCAGCACTGTGTTAGGTTATATTATTCATATCTCCTCAGATTTGGAAGGCGTAGAGCCTATAGTAGGTTCCCAGTAGCCGTAATCGTATTTACGGACAGCGCCAGTAGCGACTAACACAGTTTAATTATTCACACTATCAGTTTGAATCGTATTTAAATCATTGAGAATGACTGATGAATGTGTGCACTACCCCTGTATTGGGTTACATTGTCCTTGTCTTGTCATTTTCCTTAGAATTAAGTGACTAAAACTAAGTTCGCGTCTGCCGCAATCGCGTGGGCGGAGAGCGCACGTCACGACAAAAACAATTTACTTTTTGACAGTAAGAGAACTAGATTCGCGCCTGCCACATCTCATGTACGACAAGAACAATTTCATTTTTGATAGTCTGTGTCTAAAAAAAAAAAAAAAAAAAAAAAAAAAAAAAAAAAAAAAAAATATTTTTATTTTAATCACTGTGCGTTATCAATTTATATCTACACCATCACAGGGTTGGGTTACCTTGACCATATCTTATCATCTTCTACAATTAATATCTACACTATCACTGAATTAGGTTTCATTGTCCATATCTTATCATCTTCAACAGATATAATGACCTAAACTAACATCGCGCCTGCCGCGGTCGCATGCACGGACTAAACTAAATTCGCGCCAGTCCTACTCTGCACAGAAGCTATATAATTTTAAAATCTAGAGATCCTACAACTATTTTACTTATACATATTGATTGAGGGGTGAATGCTCTTTCCCACTGTCTGTCTGGGATTTACGTTTGTGTAACAGTTCGACAGTAAATTGTCACTGAATTTGGACGCGCTTGCCGTCGCCAATTTGTACCGGTGAGCGCACTTTGCAGCAGAAGCTATTTGATTTTAAAAACTAAAAGGCTTAAAATTATTGTGCGCATACATATTGGTTGGGGAATGAATGCTCTTTCACACTGTCTTTCTGGGATTTTAGTTGGGTCAGCAGATTGGCAGTAAAATTGTCACTGAGGTTATATGCGCACGCAGCCACCTGCTAGCGCCCGTTACGGCAGATATTGTTTCTTATCGAATACTAATGGCCTTAACGTTTTTCTGCGCGCGTGTGTAAGATGGTGAAAGTATGCACTTTCAGACAGGGGGCCTTTCTTGTCCCTAGATTCTGTATTTTGCCAGTGAATTGTTACCGAATCAAGACGCGAACGCCGTACCCGAGTGAGGCTGGGCTGCGCTCGTTACACAGTGACTTTTGATATCAAAAGAAATATCTGCCTTAAAAATTTTCCACACACGCAGTATGACAGATAAGTGCATCTACTCTCAACAAGTGGGCCTGTATTCCACCTCTGCTCTCTGGTTCACCGGTAAGGCGGCGCAGACACACAACATTCCATCAGTTTCAAAGGATCCCGTATTGCAAATGCGCTGCACTTACTGTGATGGTGTCTTCCACAGCATCTCAGGAACTTATCACAACTCCAATGGCGTATATTGATTGACGGTGAATCATTATAATCACGTGTATTTGGAGGAACATGTGTAGGCTGCTGCAGCACTTGTAGGCCGGAGAAAAATATTTATAACTCGATCACCAGATATAGGTTGAAGATCAGCCTTCTGTGGAACAATTGCGGCACTGTTGTAGAACTACCACCAAATTTTCTTCGGTATCGAAGCACTCTTACGCACTCAAAATATCGTGGGAACACGCACAGATATCACACGCAAAGGACAGCATCGCGTATTTCACATAATCGATCGTATTTCCTGAAGTATTTTAGGTAAAACGATAAAATTTGAGCATGACACGTGATTTATTTCCGCGCAGGTTTGCCCAAAGTTTCGCAGAAATCGGAGCGTATCTTTTCACACGATCGGAGGAAGTGTAAGATCCGAATACGCGTGGCCGGTAGGTCGCGCGCTGTGGCCTTCACGGCGGTAGCCCAATTCAGACGCGACACAAAACACTTTTCACTAAACTTGCCATATATCGGAACGTATGAAACGTACGGCCTCGAAACTTTTATACGGGGTGTAGGGTGATACCCGAAAGCACTGTGCCGAATTTAAACGGAATCGCGACACTTTTTCCGGGAAAAACACGACGGAGACGCGGGAGCCGAGACGCGCGCGTGCGCTCGCGCGAGAGGGGACAGCGGGAGGGCAGTAGATAGGGACAGCGGGAATCTCGTTAATCCATTCATGCGCGTCACTAATTAGATGACGAGGCATTTGGCTATTCATTAGCCGTCTTTATTCATTGCTGAATAACACATATATATGTACAGATAGGGTGTGGCAGGTGTTTCACGCCATGTCCGCCACCGAGGTGGGGACTTACAGGGCGATGCCACAAGAAAAGGTTAAAACTACAATACATATACATATATATATGCTGGAAAAAAACAGAAACAAAAACAACATAAGTTACGTACACAAAGAAGAAAGAACAAAGACGGGATATTCCTCCTGTGGATAGGCCCCAGGAGTCAAGGCGAAGAAAATAACCAGCATCCTATCCGACGCCGGCTCGCTCCATCGGACTGTGCGCCGTCATATATTCGAAAATGCGATAGCTCGTGCAGCAGCTTTGCAGTACTCTCGTGCTAAGCACCGCCAGTTCTCGGGGTCTAAATCCAAGTGCGGAGAGATCTCCGGCCGACGCTGGAGACCATACACCCCTCCAATTCAATGTCGCGGTGGACACTGTAACCTCCTCAACGTCACGGTGCAGGTTGGAGATGGCACGCCTGATGGACGGCGTGTTGTAGTAGGCCGCTTTCTCGGAGTGACACCAGTCGAGCCGGAGATGGTCTCCGACTACCTGGGCGTCGATGACGCGGGCAATGCCGTCTTTAACCGCCACCACGTCAGGCTTGCGGATTCCCTCAGGTGTGCGGAGGTGGGGCTCCACAGAGACATTGAAGCCCCTCCGCGCGAGTCCACGGGCGACATAGCGCACGATCGCGTCATGCCGCTTAACCCGGGACCCGTGCGTCCTGAAGCAAGCCTGTAACACGTGGTTGGCGGTCTCTACGGCCTGGCAGCCCGCGCGGCATCTGGTGTCCGCCTCCCGCCCGCGACTGCGCCGTGCCTTCGTGGGGAAGGCGTTGATGCGGGCGCGGAGAGCGTCGATGAAGTTACGCCCAGATAGCAGGCGACTGGTGTCAGCGACCCACTGGTGTTGCCCCTTGACGGCGGCGGAAGATGACAGCGCCGCACCGTCAAAGGCAACGTGCAGGCGCGCGGCCCACATCTCTCCAACCTGCGTCGACGATTTGAGGAGGTGGCCCTCCCACATAAGATGCCGCTCCAGCGCCTCAATCTCACGCTGCACCTCGTCCCGGCCTGCACCGTCGGCGGCTGGCCCAATCCTCTTCAGCGCCAGGAGACGGGACCGGCGAAGTGTTGGCCCCATCCATCGGCATGATGGGATGCCGAGGCCTCCCTGGGCTACAGGAGCGTGGAAGTAGCCCAGGGGAGTGTCCGCCGGAAGGCGGAACCATCTCCTGACGGCGGCACGGATGGTCACATCTGCCGCTTTCAACGCACCCACTCGGGTGCGGCTGAGGGCCAGCCCATGGTACAGGCCAGGCAGAAGTACGGTGGTGAGGGCGTGGAGGCGCTGTTGCGGCTTGAGCGGAGCTCGGGAGATGACGTCCAGCTGCTCCACCAGGTGGCGTCGTGGGTTGAAAACGCAGCGACCAGCGGTGGAGAATTGCAGTCCCAGGTACCGGAAGGTTTCACCCACACGTAGGGCGGGCACGGTGGCGTTGCCCGCTTTGAAGGTAACGTCGGCGTCGACCTTCACCTTCTTGTCGCGCCCAGACGCGACTAAGGCGAGGGTGAAACACTTCCGGGCGTTGATCTGCAGCCCCAGATGGGCGAGGGCTGCGACGGCTGCGTCGATGAGGGACTGCAATCCCCTCGCGGTCGATGCAAAAAGCAGGACGTCATCTGCGAAGGCCGCAGCGTTAACTCTGCGACCAAGGATCCGAGCTCCGATGTGGGAGGGAAGTTGACTCAAAACATAGTCCACCGCAAAATTGAAAAGGAGGGGGGAGAGGGGGTCACCCTGACGCACACCCCTAGCCGGCTGCAGGGGCACGCCCACGTCGGCGCCGCCCGCTATCACCGTCGTGCTACCCTCGTAACACCTTTCGACGTACTCAATAAAGCAATCCGGCAGGCCATGAGCCCTCAGCACGGGGCGGAGGGCGGCATGGTCCACCGAATCGAACGCTTTAGAGACGTCGATCGATGCCACAAAAGCAGAGCGACAGGAGCGGACTGCGTCGGTGAGAGCAGTGTCCAAGATGAAGGTGTTTTCCAACATCCCATCCCGGGGGATGAATGCCCGCTGACGTTCGTCCACAGCACATGCACGCATCAGGCGTGACGCGAGAACCTTGTGGAAGGTCCGCGCCAACACCGAGCAGACCGTAATGGGGCGAAAGTCAGCGGGGGATGTTGGTGCAGCCGTTTTGGGGAGAAGTGACGTCCGGGCGCGAAGCAGACGCTCGGGGAGGGCGCGGGCCAGGAGGAAGAGGTTCAAGAGTTTCACCAGGACTTCATGCGGCAGGCGCCGCAGCTCCGCTGGAGTCAGGCCGTCCGGCCCGGCTGCCGATCCCCTGGGCGGCAAGGCAGCAGCGACCTCCTCACGTGTGACCGGCCCCCATAGGCACTCAGGAGCGACAGGCTCCGAGTGCGGGAGAAGGCGGTCACGGATGAAGCCGGCGGTGGAGATCGGCTTCTTCGTGAAGAGGTCCGCCCAGAAGTCCAGCAGACCGGGGATGTCGGGTGGCGGCTGCAGCAGGGTGCCGTCCAGCAAGCCGCGCACGCAACGCGCACGCGACCTACGGAAGGCGTCCTGTGTCCGCGCGTATTCCCAGTGGCGCCGCTTGCGCTTCTGCAGCGGCGGGGCGGCAGGCGGCCGCTTGGATGGTTGGCGCGGCCGCTGTGTCCTGGTGATCGACCTCTCCCCCCTGGACCCGACCGACGCAAGGGCATCCGGGAGCATGCCCAGGATGACATCGGGCGGCGTGCCCCGCCCCAGACCAATGATTCGATCCAGGGCAGAGAAACGCTGGGCGGAAGCAGGTAGCCCCGCCAGATGCTCCCAGATGGCGGCGTCAGTCGGCCCCTCCGGCGGCGGCCCGGTGGTGTCGGCCGCGAAGTCCTCGGCTGCGTCGACGGGCGGCGCAGCGGCCTCGCCCGCGTCAGGCAGCGAGCTCGCTGCTCCACGGCGGGACGCCGGCTCTTCACCCCGACCGATCTCAAGTGCCTCCATGAATTGGCGGACAAGCTGCTTGTGGGCAGCTTGCCGCCGTCGGCACTTGATTGCCTCAAGCGTTCGGTCGGGGAACATCCTGGTAAGTTCTTGATTTACAAAGAAGAACCGGGCGTCCCTCTCCAGGAACAGTTCGGCCTCTGCCTTGGCGAGCGACAGGACTTCTTCCTCCGTCCACCTCGCGCGATGCCTCTCCGTCACGATCTCAGCGTTGGCGGCCGCAGGGTGTTGGCGGCGGCGATGGACCCCGAGACCGTTCTTCGTGGTAAAAGTGCGGTGGCACTCACTGCAAGCAAAGGGAGCTACACAAACTATCGCATTTTCGTTACGGCCGGTTGGCCGGATAGGTGCTGGGGTAGCTGGGGTGGCACCTTCAGCGGAAGGGCCACCATCTCTTGTTTCTTGTCGGCTGCCCCCAACTATAAAGGGATAATGCGAGGGGGGGCTGGTAACCCCCCCAAGCCCCTGGTGCGGTCTTCCACTCTGCAAAAATCAGCGGGCCCACGAGAAGGGGAGAAGACCGCAGGAGAGGAGAGGCTAAGAGGGCTAGGCCCATGTATTGCGCATCACTCTCCCTGTAACTATAACCCAAGGAAGGCACCTCGCAGCAGCAGCACGACTACATCAAGACCGCACTTCGAAAAGCCAAGTCCGGATGCAGCCACACCGCCGCCACTTGGCCACCTTAAGAGAGTCATAGTTACTCCCGCCGTTTACCCGCGCTTGCTTGAATTTCTTCACGTTGACATTCAGAGCACTGGGCAGAAATCACATTGCGTCAACACCCGCTAGGGCCATCGCAATGCTTTGTTTTAATTAGACAGTCGGATTCCCCCAGTCCGTGCCAGTTCTGAG
>NC_060121.1:590797917-590802917 GCF_021461395.2 Schistocerca americana
TTGAAAGATGCGTCGCCGGTACGAGGACCGTGCGATCAGCCCAAAGTTATTCAGAGTCACCAAGGCAAACGGACCGGACGAGCCGACCGATTGGTTTTGATCTAATAAAAGCGTCCCTTCCATCTCTGGTCGGGACTCTGTTTGCATGTATTAGCTCTAGAATTACCACAGTTATCCAAGTAACGTGGGTACGATCTAAGGAACCATAACTGATTTAATGAGCCATTCGCGGTTTCACCTTAATGCGGCTTGTACTGAGACATGCATGGCTTAATCTTTGAGACAAGCATATGACTACTGGCAGGATCAACCAGGGAGCTGCGTCAACTAGAGCTGAGCAGCCGGCCGCCCGGGAGTGTGTCCCGGGGGCCCGCGCGAACACGCAAGCGTCCGCTCAATTATTCTGCAAACAGGAGGAGGCTGAGCTCCCCTGCACAATACACCTCGAAACCCTCTCAGGTCCCGGCGGCGCGCAGCGCCGTCCTAAGTACTTGGTCGGGTTCGAGAGAGGCGCAATCGCCCGGAGTTTGGCGAGTAGACGCTTTAGGTGCGACCACCCGTGCTCCCAACTGAGCTTGCCGCTGCCGACAGAGGCCCGGGAGCGTGCTGTCGTGGCATTGCCGGCGGGAGACAACACGCGCCACCTACGGTGACCGGCAGCTCCAACGCCAGCGCCACAGAAGGACAAAAGCCCCACTTGGGTGCCGAAGCGAACTCTCCCAGCACAGCGCACGCGCCAACACGTCCGCACAGCTGCGATACAAACCACCTGCGAGAACCGCAGAGGCGACCGAGCAGCAGACGGCGTCGCGGCGCCGAGCGCCGGGCGGCGGCGCATCCTCAGCGCACACAGTCCTCAATCGGACCAGCACACTGCAGATGTCCACCGCGCTTCGCACCGGGCCCGCGAGGACCTACTTTGGCCACACGGCGCCGCGTGCAGGGTGCGCCGGCGCGCAGCTGCGCCGCCTGCCGGCTCCGTCGGCCGGCGCGCCTGCCACTGGCCGCCCCCACCAGCCGGCTGTAGCGCGTGCGCCCACGCACCGCGCGGCCAGCACGCCGGGAGGCCCCCCCTCGCCGGCCGGGGACGGTCCCACCCAGCCACCGCCGCGTATCGCTTCACACCCACATGCCATTCACGTTCGTGGGCATGGTGGGTATCGCTGCAACAACCGGTTGGTAGCTCAACCGATCGTCGCCATCACTGATTCACCCCTAGCGAGAACAACCGCACCACAACGGTTTACCAGTTGTTCATTTGCGTAACGTCACCAGCAAACGTAGGCGTCCATCGCCATTTGCAAATTCAACGATTGTTGCATGCCTGTGTCAGGTGTCACGACACACTATGTCTGCCCACATACACGCAACAACATGTGCACGCTTCGCGAACACGTGGAAGGTGGCCCCCGTACGTATGCGATGTCCATTGCGCGAACGACTGTCAACCGGCCTCTGTCGCATGTCGCAGATGTGGAACGCAGTGCACCATGCTATCACGGTGTGTGAGAAGAGACGACTACGTCTGACAACACGCGCCACTACATCAACAGACGGCTCATGCTGATCGCCATCCAGGGCATACCACACTGCAATCCAGCTCTTATAGGGAGACGACACATAGCTGAGTGCACAACATTTGGACCGCATGGTTCGCCGTTGTTGGCGCAGTCGTTGTACGGTCACATGTACCACGATGTATCATTCAGTACATGAGGACCAATGTGCAGTACAGTGTGTGATTTGGACATACAACATCAGCGGACAGTTGACACAGGCCGTACCACAGCGTAGGCTAAGTGCTTCGCCATGCGAATGCCAATGAACAACTGCAAATGCCAATGAACAACTGCAAAGGGCATTGAGCATGTACGTCCTGCTGCCATCCACATTACAGTGTATAGCTGCAAGGTGTTTAACATGAAGCGATACACTGGGGACCGGGCAGTGCGAGTAGCAAACTATATTGCGGGGGTTGCAGTTAGGCAACACTACACTACTTTAACGCGTCGTATGACAATTACAGAGCAGGTTAAGGCCCAACGTGTGTTGGGTTAAGGCCCAACGTGTGTTGGGTTAAGGCCCAACGTGTGTTGGGTTAAGGCCCAACGTGTGTTGGGTTAAGGCCCAACGTGTGTTGGGTTAAGGCCCAACGTGTGTTGGGTTAAGGCCCAACGTGTGTTGGGTTAAGGCCCAACGTGTGTTGGGTTAAGGCCCAACGTGTGTTGGGTTAAGGCCCAACGTGTGTTGGGTTAAGGCCCAACGTGTGTTGGGTTAAGGCCCAACGTGTGTTGGGTTAAGGCCCAACGTGTGTTGGGTTAAGGCCCAACGTGTGTTGGGTTAAGGCCCAACGTGTGTTGGGTTAAGGCCCAACGTGTGTTGGGTTAAGGCCCAACGTGTGTTGGGTTAAGGCCCAACGTGTGTTGGGTTACAGCACAATATGGGTTACGTTAAGGGGCAATGTGGGTTACGTTACGGCGCAATGTGGGTTAGGCTAAGGCGCAATATAGGTTACATTAAGGCGCAATATAGGTTACGTTAAGGCGCAATATAGGTTACGTTAAGGCGCAATATAGGTTACGTTAAGGCGCAATATAGGTTACGTTAAGGCGCAATATAGGTTACGTTAAGGCGCAATATAGGTTACGTTAAGGCGCAATATAGGTTACGTTAAGGCGCAATATAGGTTACGTTAAGGCGCAATATAGGTTACGTTAAGGCGCAATATAGGTTACGTTAAGGCGCAATATAGGTTACGTTAAGGCGCAATATATGTTACGTTAAGGCGCAATATAGGTTACGTTAAGGCGCAATATAGGTTACGTTAAGGCGCAATATAGGTTACGTTAAGGCGCAATACAGGTTACGTTAAGGCGCAATACAGGTTACGTTAAGGCGCAATACAGGTTAGGTTAAGGCGCAATACAGGTTAGGTTAAGGCGCAATACAGGTTAGGTTAAGGCGCAATACAGGTTAGGTTAAGGCGCAATACAGGTTAGGTTAAGGTACGACACAGGTTAGGTTAAGGCGCAATACAGGTTAGGTTAAGGCACGACACAGGTTAGGTTAAGGTACGACACAGGTTAGGTTAAGGTACGACACAGGTTAGGTTAAGGTACGACACAGGTTAGGTTAAGGTACGACACAGGTTAGGTTAAGGTACGACACAGGTTAGGTTAAGGTACGACACAGGTTAGGTTAAGGTACGACACAGGTTAGGTTAAGGTACGACACAGGTTAGGTTAAGGTACGACACAGGTTAGGTTAAGGTACGACACAGGTTAGGTTAAGGTACGACACAGGTTAGGTTAAGGTACGACACAGGTTAGGTTAAGGTACGACACAGGTTAGGTTAAGGTACGACACAGGTTAGGTTAAGGTACGACACAGGTTAGGTTAAGGTACGACATAGGTTAGGTTAAGGTACGACATAGGTTAGGTTAAGGTACGACATAGGTTAGGTTAAGGTACGACATAGGTTAGGTTAAGGTACGACATAGGTTAGGTTAAGGTACGACATAGGTTAGGTTAAGGTACGACATAGGTTAGGTTAAGGTACGACATAGGTTAGGTTAAGGTACGACATAGGTTAGGTTAAGGTACGACATAGGTTAGGTTAAGGTACGACATAGGTTAGGTTAAGGTACGACATAGGTTAGGTTAAGGTACGACATAGGTTAGGTTAAGGTACGATATAGGTTAGGTTACGGTACGATATAGGTTAGGTTACGGTACGATATAGGTTAGGTTACGGTACTATATAGGTTAGGTTACAGTACGATATAGGTTAGGTTACGGTACGATATAGGTTAGGTTAAGGTACACATTGTTGTAAGGAAAGGTTTAATGGGGGGCGGGGCGGCCGGTTTGTTGATTGTGATTATAGTAAGTGGATTCCTGCGGCATCATCTGATTTGCCACGTCAGGATGCACCTTTGGCTCATGACAGGCGGCGCTCCGATTCCATGCTTGTGGCAGACCTGTGTCTTTCATTCCTGCCATTGTTTGTGTGCTGTGAGAGGAGGCAGTATTGTGATGTTGGGTGCACCCCTGTGTAGGACATGTGTGGGTGTTGGTGGCTTAGCTGAGCAATGGTGGTTGTCGGGAGGGTGTGATATTCCGTTTTCTGAGTGGACCTCCCAGTCTGGTTATGACAGTGTGGATTGTCTCATGTGGCGGAGAGGATGCACTGGGTGTTGTTCCATGCTGGTGCTTACATATTGTCTGTGTGCGTGTTACAGGCGGAGAGTAGTGCGTGATAAGAGTGTGTGGCTGACGTGTGGTTGTGATTGTGAGCAGAGTCTTTCAGCATGTATACGGACAGTTGTATATATTATCTGTATTCTGATGGGTCTATCTATTACTAATCAGCGCCGTGTATACGTTTAATCCGGTTCCAGTCGAAACTGTTGTATCTCTGTACATTAGTGACACGGCGAGCGCGCTATGTAGCTACTCGTCTCGGCAGCTTCCACCGGTGTATGGCAAATGATTATAAACAATGAGTCGAGTCGTCAATACCGATAGTGTGACGTCACATGTCTGGGGTGGGGGACGCTGCGCCCTTCCGGTGGGTCATGGCCTAGAAAGACGCTCCCCACGCAGGGGGGCTTGGACTGTCATAAACTCTTCCGAGTAATATACTTGCCGTACGTTTTTGCGACTGCGAGTGCAACGCCCACCGGTACCGACATGGATGGAGCGCCTCCTAGCTGACCGCTCAGCATCGGCATTCGTACAGAGAGCAACGCGATCGCGTCTCTAGCTCGTAACTGGTACAGCTCGCAGCTCATGCATAGGGACAGCGGGAATGTCGCATATTGGACATAACTCTTCATGAAACGCAAGTTATAGGGGTGGATTGCACATTGCGACTGCGGGAAAAGTCCGCCGTTCATCCGCTGGAGATGCGAGTTGGGCGGTTGGGGTGGGGCGCCGGTGGAGTGATTGCCGGTCGACGATTTCGTGCGGCAGAGGCGCTGGCGTTGGGGTGCTGTGGT
>NC_060121.1:590807917-590812917 GCF_021461395.2 Schistocerca americana
CTCTGGACCCGACCGACGCAAGGGCATCCGGGAGCATGCCCAGGATGACATCGGGCGGCGTGCCCCGCCCCAGACCTATGACACGATCCAGGGCAGAGAAACGCTGGGCGGAAGCGGGTAGCCCCGCCAGATGCTCCCAGATGGCGGCGTCAGTCGGCCCCTCCGGAGGCGGCCCGGTGGTGTCGGCCGCGAAGTCCTCGGCTGCGTCGACGGGCGGCGCAGCGGCCTCGCCCGCGTCAGGCAGCGGGCTCGCTGCTCCCCGGCGGGACGCCGGCTCTTCCCCCCGACCGATCTCAAGCGCCTCCATGAATTGGCGGACAAGCTGCTTGTGGGCAGCTTGCCGCCGTCGGCACTTGATTGCCTCGAGCGTTCGGTCGGGGAACATCCTGATGAGTTCTTGATTGACGAAGAAGAACCGGGCGTCCCTCTCAAGGAACAGTTCGGCCTCCGCCTTGGCGAGCGACAGGACTTCTTCCTCCGTCCACCTCGCGCGATGCCTCTCCGTGACGATCTCCGCGTTGGCGGCCGCAAGATGTTGGCGGCGGCGATGGACCCCGAGACCGTTCTTGGTTGTAAAGCTGCGGTGGCACTCACTACAGGTATACATAGCTGCAAAAGTTACAAGATTTTCGGCACGGCCGGTTGGCCGGCTAGGTGCTGGGGGAGTTGGGGTGGCACCTTCAGCGGAAGGGCCACCACTTATTCTCTGCTTACTGCCCCCAACTAAAAAAGGGATAGTGCGAGGGGGGGCTGGTAACCCCCCCAAGCCCCTGGTGCGGTCTTCCACTCTGCGAAATCAGCGGGCCCACGAGAAGGGGAGAAGACCGCAGGAGAGGAGAGGCTAGGAGGGCTAGGCCCATGTATTGCGCATCACTCTCCCTGTAACTATAACCCAAGGAAGGCACCTCGCAGCAGTAGCACGACTACATCAAGACCGCACTTCGAGAAGCCAAGTCCGGATGCAGCCACACCGCCGCCACTTGGCCATCAACAGCCGTCTTTATTCAAAATAATTTGAATAACACAAAATATATACATATATAGTACGTGGCAGGTGTTTGACGCCATGTCCGCCACCGAGGTGGGGACTTACAGGGCGGTACCACAAAATACAAGTATAAAACTAACATACACATATACATATATATCAGTGCGGAAGAACAACAACAAAAACACAAAATAAAGACACAAAGAAGGAAGAACAAAGACGGTTTATTCCTCCTGTGGATAGGCCCCAGGAGTCAAGGCGAAGAAATATAACCAGCAGCCTAGCCGACGCCGACACGCTGCTTCGGGCTAGGAGCCGTCATACGCTCGAAAATCTTGTAACTTTTGCAGCAGCTCTGTAGTGTTCTTGTGCTCAGCACCGCCAGTTCTCGGGGTCGGAAGCCTAAGGCGGCGAGATCCCTCGCCGACGCTGGAGACCATACACCCCTCCAGTTCAACGTCGCGGTGGACACAATCACCTCCTCAACGTCACGGTGCAGGTTGGAGATGGCACGCCGGATGGACGGCGTGTCGTAGTAGGCCGCCTTCTGGGAGTGACACCAGTCGAGCCGGAGGTGGTCTCCGACTATCTGGGCGTCGACCACGCGGGCGATGCCGTCTTTGACCGCCACCACGTCAGGCTTGCGGATGCCCTCAGGTGTTCGGAGGTGGGGCTCCACAGAGACATTGAAGCCCCTCTGCGCGAGTCCACGGGCGACATAACGCACTACAGCGTCATGGCGCTTGACCCGGGACCCGTGCGTCCTAAAGCAAGCCTGAAGTACGTGGTTGGCGGTCTCCACGGCCTGGCACCCCGCGCGGCATCTGGTGTCCGCCTCCCGCCCGCGACTGCGCCGTGCCTTCGTAGGGAAGGCGTTGATGCGGGCGCGGAGGGCGTCGATGTATTCACGCCCAGATAGCAGGCGACTGGTGTCGGCGACCCACTGATGTTGGCCACTGACGGCGGCAGAAGATGACAGTGCCGCACCGTCAATGGCGATGTGTAGGCGCGCCGCCCACATTTCCCCAACCTGCGTTGACGATTTGAGGAGGTGGCCCTCCCACATTAGGTGGCGCTCCAGCACCTCGATCTCACGCTGTACCTCATCCATGCCTGCACCGTCGCAGGCTGGCCCTATCTTCTTCAGCGCCAAGAGACGGGACCGACGGAGGGTCGGACCCATCCATCGGCAAGATGGAATGCCGAGGCCCCCCTGGGCAACAGGAGCGTGGAAGTATCCCAGGGGGGTGTCCGCCGGAAGGCGGAACCATCTCCTGACGGCGGCCCGGATGGTAACGTCGGCCGACTTCAATGCACCCACCCGGGTGCGGCTGAGGGCCAGCCCGTGGTACAGGCCAGGGAGAAGTACGTTGGTGAGAGCGTGGAGGCGCTGTTGCGGCTTCAGCGGAGCTCGGGAGATGACGTCAAGCTGCTCCACCAGGTGGCTACGTGGATTGAAGACACAGCGACCCGCCGTGGAAAATTGCAGCCCCAGGTACCGGAAGGTTTCACCCACACGCAGGGCAGGCATGGTGGTATTGCCTGCTGTGAAGGTGACATTGCTGTCCACCTTCACCTTCTTCTCGCGCCCTGACGCGACTAAGGCGAGGGTGAAACACTTCCGGGCGTTGATCTGCAGCCCCAGGTGGGCGAGGGCTGCGGTAGCTGCGTCGATGAGGGACTGCAAGCCCCTCGGGGTCGCTGCAAACAGCAAGACGTCATCTGCAAAGGCCGCAGCGTTGACTCTGCGACCGAGGATCCGAGCTCCGATGTGGGAGGGCAGTTGGCCTAAAACGTAGTCCACCGCAAAGTTGAACAGGAGGGGGGAGAGGGGATCGCCCTGGCGAACGCCCCGTGCTGGCTGCACAGACACGCCCACGCCGGCGCCGTCCGCTATCACTGTCGTGCTGCCCTCGTAGCACCGCTCGACATACTCGACAAAGCAATCCGGCAGGCCATGCGCCTTCAGCACGGGGCGAAGGGCAGCATGATCTACCGAATCGAATGCCTTAGATACGTCGATCGATGCCACAAAGACAGAGCGGCAGGAGCGAACTGCGTCGGTGAGAGCAGTGTCCAAGATGAAGGTATTTTCCAACATCCCATCCCGAGGGATGAATGCCCGCTGACGTTCGTCCACAGCACAAGCGCGCATCAGGCGTGACGCGAGAACCTTGTGAAAGGTCCGCGCCAACACCGAGCAGACCGTAATGGGGCGAAAGTCAGCGGGGGATGTTGGTGCAGCCGTTTTCGGGAGAAGGGACGTCCGCGCGCGAAGCAGGCGTTCCGGAAGGGCGCGGGCCAGAAGGAAGAGATTCATCACTTTCACCAGGACTTCGTGCGGCAGGCGCCGCAACTCCGCTGGGGTAAGGCCGTCCGGCCCGGCTGCTGATCCCCTGGGCGGCAACGCGGCGGCGACCTCCTCACGTGTGACCGGCCCCCATATGCACTCGAGAGCGACAGGCTCTGAGTGCGGGAGGAGGCGGTCACGAATGAAGCCCGCGGTGGAGATGGGCTTCTTGGTGAAGAGGTCCGCCCAGAAGTCCAGCAGACCAGGGATGGCAGGTGGCGGCTGGAGCAGGGTGCCATCCAAGAGGCCGCGCACGCAACGCGCACGCGACCGTCGGAAGGCATCCTGCGTTCTCGCGTACTCCCAGCGGCGCCGCTTGCGCTTCTGCGTCGGCGGCGCGGCAGGCGGCCGCTTCGATGGTTGGCGCGGCCGCTGTGTCCTGGTGATCGATCTCTCCCCTCTGGACCCGACCGACGCAAGGGCATCCGGGAGCATGCCCAGGATGACATCGGGCGGCGTGCCCCGCCCCAGACCGATGACACGATCCAGGACAGAGAAACGCTGGGCGGAAGCGGGTAGCCCCGCCAGATGCTCCCAGATGGCGGCGTCAGTCGGCCCCTCCGGCGGCGGCCCGGTGGTGTCGGCCGCGAAGTCCTCGGCTGCGTCGACGGGCGGCGCAGCGGCCTCGCCCGCGTCAGGCAGCGGGCTCGCCGCTCCCCGGCGGGACGCCGGCTCTTCCCCCCGACCGATCTCAAGCGCCTCCATGAATTGGCGGACAAGCTGCTTGTGGGCAGCTTGCCGCCGTCGGCACTTGATTGCCTCAAGCGTTCGGTCGGGGAACATCCTGATGAGCTCTTGATTTACAAAGAAGAACCGGGCGTCCCTCTCGAGGAACAGTTCGGCCTCTGCCTTGGCGAGCGACAGGACTTCTTCCTCCGTCCACCTCGCGCGATGCCTCTCCGTGACGATCTCCGCGTTGGCGGCCGCAAGGTGTTGGCGGCGGCGATGGACCCCGAGACCGTTTTTGGTGGTGAAGCTGCGGTGGCACTCACTACAGGCGTATACAGCTGCAAAAGTTACAAGATTTTCGGCACGGCCGGTTGGCCGGCTAGGTGCTGGGGGAGTTGGGGTGGCACCTTCAGCGGAAGGGCCACCACTTTTTCTCTGGTTACTGCCCCCAACTAAAAAAGGGATAGTGCGAGGGGGGGCTGGTAACCCCCCCAAGCCCCTGGTGCGGTCTTCCACTCTGCTAAAATCAGCGGGCCCACGAGAAGGGGAGAAGACCGCAGGAGAGGAGAGGCTAAGAGGGCTAGGCCCATGTATTGCGCATCACACTCCCTGTAACTATAACCCAAGGAAGGCACCTCGCAGCAGCAGCACGACTACATCAAGACCGCACTTCGAAAAGCCAAGTCCGGATGCAGCCACACCGCCGCCACTTGGCCACCTTAAGAGAGTCATAGTTACTCCCGTCATAGTTACTCCCGCCGTTTACCCGCGCTTGCTTGAATTTCTTCACGTTGACATTCAGAGCACTGGGCAGAAATCACATTGCGTCAACACCCGCTAGGGCCATCGCAATGCTTTGTTTTAATTAGACAGTCGGATTCCCCCAGTCCGTGCCAGTTCTGAGTTGATCGTTGAATGGCGGCCGAAGAGAATCCGCGCACCCGCGCGCCCCCGGAGGAGCACGCTAAGGCGGACGCGGCCTCGCAGCAAGGA
>NC_060121.1:590817917-590827917 GCF_021461395.2 Schistocerca americana
ATTGGTTTTGATCTAATAAAAGCGTCCCTTCCATCTCTGGTCGGGACTCTGTTTTTTTTTTTTTTTTTTTTTTTTTTTTTAAAAAAAAAAAAAAAAAAAAAAAAAAATTCTTTATTCTCAATATTCTTATATCATACAAACAACCCACCACCTTATACAATTAGTGGGTCCTATTTGATACATTTGAATTTTATATTAGTACTACAGCTAACACAATTTGTTACTTTTCTGTTGCTCACACTATGGGCACTTCTGTCTATTTTCCTACATTGTTATATTCTACTTATGCTAAGCTACTTCTACCTGCAGCGTTTACATTTGTGCCAGAATAGTATAAACCTACATTGTTGGCCTTGTTCACCGAGCTAATCCCGGTGAACGTGCCCCTGGCACCAGGCTGGCCGGAGTTTCAATACGCTGCAGTACTATACTAATGGTTTCTGTCCTAGCTTATCCTACGTCTACTCTATCTTAACCTAGTGTCGAAGTTGGTGAGTGTCTCAATCGGTAGTTGGGCGCACCCTACCTCCTAATCCCAGGCATGGCGGATTCCAGCCGTAAAGCGGCTGGCCAAGTCCTCGCCTCGGCGGAACAGGTTAGAATGCGCAGAGTCTAATTTGGGAATAGTTAGGTCTTAATTGTTGTTCCTTAAATAGTCCCTTATCACTTTGAGTGATATTTCGTTAGATAATTTATTCAGGATTGTAAAGTGGTCCTCATGCCTGAGCAGGTGATACGTGTCGTGATTTGGTAATTGCTGACGAAGTTGCGCGGCTACATCGTCGAAGAGGTGGCACTCATACACCACGTGTTCCGGGGTGCCTGGTGTGGCCCCACAGTCACACGCTGGTGTCGCCTGTTTCCCAAACCGGCATAGATATGCCGGGTAGGGTCCATGACCTGTGAGGAAGTGCAGCAGTCCTCGTGATGGTGTGAAGTGCTTTAGTTGTAACCTTTCCCTAATATTGGGCAGCAGTTCATGTGTTCGCCGACCGGTTTCCTCTTTATCCCATTGTTCTTGCCAAAGTTCTTCCCCCCTTCGTTTGATTTCAATTTTGTTCCCCACGTATATCCCCATCAATTCAACTACTTTGTCCCTGTTTCCCTTTTTTATCCAGTACCATGCTGCCTGCTCCCGGATTTTAATGTCGAGCGGGCAGAGCCCCATCAGTACTGTTAGGGCTCCTCCAGGTGTAGTTCTGTATGCTCCCACTGATCTTAGTAACATGCTCCGCTGCACTCTTCTCACAGCCATGGCAGGCATAACCCTCGTGAGTCTGTGGGCCCAGATTCCTGATCCATATCCTACAATTGAAGTCAATATGCTATTATGATATAATTTGATTAGTTCTGGTGGTAGGTGAAATCGCTTGTGTCCAATTGCAATGAGATGATTTAATGTTTCCAAGGATTTTTGTGTAACGGTATCTATGTGTGATGTATATGTCCACCTCTCATCGACGACTACGCCCAGGTATCGCGCTTCATGGCGTCGAAGAACTGGTGAGCCGTCTATCCTCACAGTTGGATTTCTAACTAGTTGTCCTTTTAAGAGTAGATATGTAGATTTTGTTGGAGAAATCTTCATTTTGGACAGGTGGCACCATGTACTTAGGATTGTTATGGCCCTTTCAATTTTCGGCTCTAAGTCTTCGCGGCTACGGCCACCAACCAGCAGGAGGAGGTCGTCCGCGTAGGCTATGCCCTCTAGCACATCGTCGCTGTTCTGAAGGTTGTCCAAAAGAGGTTCCATATTAACATCCCAAAAGAGTGGCCCCAGGACTGACCCCTGTGGACACCCCTTGGTGATCTTTTTGCTTACTCTTCCGCTAGGGGACGATAGCCAGACCTCCCTATTCTCACAATAGCTCCTGAGACAGCCATATAGCGACGCTGGGCACTCCTTCTCTCGCAATCGAGAGAAGAGCGAGGGCCACCACAGGCTGTCAAAGGCGCCACTGATATCCACCATGATGCCGACCACGTATTTGTGCGGGGTAGAGGCGCAGACCTCAGCAGCCAGGGCGATGGCGTCAGACGCCGATCTCCCTGTCCTGAAACCGAATTGTCTGTTACTCATCCCGCACAACACTCGATGTGCTGCCAGTCTGTCTGCCAGCAACCTCTCAAAAAGTTTCCCCAGTGTGTCTAATAGACATATGGGCCTGTAGGATTTGGGTTCTCGTGGATCTTTGTCTCGACTTTTCTTGATAATTACAACTGTAGCCCTTTTCCATATTTGGGGGAATTTCCCGAGCCGCAGACACTCGTTGTACAACCTTGTGAGAGGTGCCACCAATTGGGGAGCCAGGAATTGCACCACCTCTGCGGTGATGCCGTCTGGGCCTGGAGCCTTGCCTCTTTTAAGGGCTTTTATTTGTGTAGCTACTTCTTCCTCGGAGAAGGGATATACCATATTGTTGTTTCGGTATTCCTCTAGATCTTGTCTCCGAATCTGCTGTTGTGCCTCAGAGTCCTCATTTTCGCCATCGTCAGGCAGCAGGACACGGAGGAGGACCTCAGCAGTCTCCTGCCAGGTTTCCGTCATCCTGCCCTGATCCCTGACGGTGGACAACACCATGGGTGACCTGATCTTTTCCCGCACCAACTTATATGGTACACCCCATGGGTCTGTAGCTAGTTGCGTTTGTACATACTTTTCCCAGCTCTGTAGCCTCACGGCTTTGAGCTCTTGCTGGAAGTGCTCCTTGGCCTCTCTATATCTCAGCAGCCAACGTTGCTTTTCTTCCCAGACGACACTTCGCTGGTAGTACCTCCTGGCCCTCCTGACAGACTGGCGCATCTGTCCCAACTCGGTTGACCATGGTGACGGAGAGGCCGCTACGGCTCTCCTCCTGGTTGGTACAGCGGCCTTTACCGCCCTTACGACTGCTTTCACCAGCTCCTCTGCGTATCCCTCGACATTTTCGTCACCGTCGGGCAATGTCGGTATTTCACACTCCCTTGCCAGGCGATCCCAGTCAGCTCTGTTGTAGTTTAGCTGTGTCTCCCACCCCATGTCCCAGCGGCATTCTTCGTCTCCCAATGAGAATGTGATAAGATTGTGGTCACTGGTTGTTACCTGGTCCCAGACCATCCAGTTTGTTACTTTGGTGGCGAGATTGGGCGTGACCAATGTAACGTCAATGTTGGTGCCCTCGCCCCCACCTCCTGCGTAGGTGGGCGGGTTTCCTTGCTTATTGGCGACCATTAGCTGTAGCGCCATGATGGTCTCTTCAGCCTTTTCTCCTCGGTCATCTCGTGTGCCGCTGAACCACAGGGGGGACTTGGCATTTATGTCTGCTGTAATGACACATCGACGTCCCCGCAACGCCGTGGTTACTTGTGTAAGCTTGTCAAGGAATTCATCTATTGTCCGGCCGTACTGGAAGTACATGTTTATGATGTATAGTACTCCAGCTGGTGTTTGTAGTTCCACGACGTTGCAGTGATCGTCGGAAAACTGGGAGAGAACTGTGGCTCTTAGCGCTTTGTTGATGATCATTATAGCTGCTCTGGGTTCTGCTCCACTGTGAATGACCTGCCAACTTGCTGCCGCAAATGGGATTCGCCCAGCCAGGGAGTATGGTTCCTGCAAACAGAGCACATCCAGACTCCTCTCCTCCACGACTCTGCGGAGTTCCTGCATGACTAATTTGCTGTTATGTGAGTTAATCTGTCCTACGTTTAAATGGGTCTCGTGCATAATATGTTCTTATATGTGATTCGGGCCAGTTCTTATTCCAGTCGTGGGCTATTCTTCCATTTGTTATGACAGATTGACTGTAGAGTTCATCTAGATCAAATTTCTCATTTCGTCTGTCAAATACTTTTTTGATCAGGTCACGCAGGGCTCCAAAGTCGGTGGGGAGATTCATTGTCTTCAGCTGTATTCTGTCGACAGCCTCCATCACCGAGAAGGTGACGTCTCTGCCGTATTCATGACCGACACGTACCACATGCCTCAGGGCTGTGGTGAGGACCGCCGGCTCCTCCAGGCGTGCTAATTGTAGTGCATGTTCTAGGTTGGGGTATACCCTTTTGGGATCTACGCCCAAACCTTTTTGTATACCAGAGTTGGTAGAGGAAAATGTACTGTCTATTACATTGACTTGTATGTCTTGTTTCTCTGGTACGTTCGTCTGTGGTTTTGCCACAGGATGCCCTTTTGGTCGTTCTAGCTCTTTAAGCGACCCTAGTCCCCGTCTTGAGGGACTCTGTTTGCATGTATTAGCTCTAGAATTACCACAGTTATCCAAGTAACGTGGGTACGATCTAAGGAACCATAACTGATTTAATGAGCCATTCGCGGTTTCACCTTAATGCGGCTTGTACTGAGACATGCATGGCTTAATCTTTGAGACAAGCATATGACTACTGGCAGGATCAACCAGGGAGCTGCGTCAACTAGAGCTGAGCAGCCGGCCGCCCGGGAGTGTGTCCCGGGGGCCCGCGCGAACACGCAAGCGTCCGCTCAATTATTCTGCAAACAGGAGGAGGCTGAGCTCCCCTGCACAATACACCTCGAAACCCTCTCAGGTCCCGGCGGCGCGCAGCGCCGTCCTAAGTACTTGGTCGGGTTCGAGAGAGGCGCAATCGCCCGGAGTTTGGCGAGTAGACGCTTTAGGTGCGACCACCCGTGCTCCCAACTGAGCTTGCCGCTGCCGACAGAGGCCCGGGAGCGTGCTGTCGTGGCATTGCCGGCGGGAGACAACACGCGCCACCTACGGTGACCGGCAGCTCCAACGCCAGCGCCACAGAAGGACAAAAGCCCCACTTGGGTGCCGAAGCGAACTCTCCCAGCACAGCGCACGCGCCAACACGTCCGCACAGCTGCGATACAAACCACCTGCGAGAACCGCAGAGGCGACCGAGCAGCAGACGGCGTCGCGGCGCCGAGCGCCGGGCGGCGGCGCATCCTCAGCGCACACAGTCCTCAATCGGACCAGCACACTGCAGATGTCCACCGCGCTTCGCACCGGGCCCGCGAGGACCTACTTTGGCCGCACGGCGCCGCGTGCAGGGTGCGCCGGCGCGCAGCTGCGCCGCCTGCCGGCTCCGTCGGCCGGCGCGCCTGCCACTGGCCGCCCCCACCAGCCGGCTGTAGCGCGTGCGCCCACGCACCGCGCGGCCAGCACGCCGGGAGGCCCCCCCTCGCCGGCCGGGGACGGTCCCACCCAGCCACCGCCGCGTATCGCTTCACACCCACATGCCATTCACGTTCGTGGGCATGGTGGGTATCGCTGCAACAACCGGTTGGTAGCTCAACCGATCGTCGCCATCACTGATTCACCCCTAGCGAGAACAACCGCACCACAACGGTTTACCAGTTGTTCATTTGCGTAACGTCACCAGCAAACGTAGGCGTCCATCGCCATTTGCAAATTCAACGATTGTTGCATGCCTGTGTCAGGTGTCACGACACACTATGTCTGCCCACATACACGCAACAACATGTGCACGCTTCGCGAACACGTGGAAGGTGGTCCCCGTACGTATGCGATGTCCATTGCGCGAACGACTGTCAACCGGCCTCTGTCGCATGTCGCAGATGTGGAACGCAGTGCACCATGCTATCACGGTGTGTGAGAAGAGACGACTACGTCTGACAACACGCGCCACTACATCAACAGACGGCTCATGCTGATCGCCATCCAGGGCATACCACACTGCAATCCAGCTCTTATAGGGAGACGACACATAGCTGAGTGCACAACATTTGGACCGCATGGTTCGCCGTTGTTGGCGCAGTCGTTGTACGGTCACATGTACCACGATGTATCATTCAGTACATGAGGACCAATGTGCAGTACAGTGTGTGATTTGGACGTACAACATCAGCGGACAGTTGACACAGGCCGTACCACAGCGTAGGCTAAGTGCTTCGCCATGCGAATGCCAATGAACAACTGCAAATGCCAATGAACAACTGCAAAGGGCATTGAGCATGTACGTCCTGCTGCCATCCACATTACAGTGTATAGCTGCAAGGTGTTTAACATGAAGCGATACACTGGGGACCGGGCAGTGCGAGTAGCAAACTATATTGCGGGGGTTGCAGTTAGGCAACACTACACTACTTTAACGCGTCGTATGACAATTACAGAGCAGGTTAAGGCCCAACATGTGTTGGGTTAAGGCCCAACGTGTGTTGGGTTAAGGCCCAACGTGTGTTGGGTTAAGGCCCAACGTGTGTTGGGTTAAGGCCCAACGTGTGTTGGGTTAAGGCCCAACGTGTGTTGGGTTAAGGCCCAACGTGTGTTGGGTTAAGGCCCAACGTGTGTTGGGTTAAGGACCAACGTGTGTTGGGTTAAGGCCCAACGTGTGTTGGGTTAAGGCCCAACGTGTGTTGGGTTAAGGCCCAACGTGTGTTGGGTTACAGCACAATATGGGTTACGTTAAGGGGCAATGTGGGTTACGTTACGGCGCAATGTGGGTTAGGCTAAGGCGCAATATAGGTTACATTAAGGCGCAATATAGGTTACGTTAAGGCGCAATATAGGTTACGTTAAGGCGCAATATAGGTTACGTTAAGGCGCAATATAGGTTACGTTAAGGCGCAATATAGGTTACGTTAAGGCGCAATATAGGTTACGTTAAGGCGCAATATAGGTTACGTTAAGGCGCAATATAGGTTACGTTAAGGCGCAATACAGGTTACGTTAAGGCGCAATACAGGTTACGTTAAGGCGCAATACAGGTTACGTTAAGGCGCAATACAGGTTACGTTAAGGCGCAATACAGGTTAGGTTAAGGCGCAATACAGGTTAGGTTAAGGCGCAATACAGGTTAGGTTAAGGCGCAATACAGGTTAGGTTAAGGCGCAATACAGGTTAGGTTAAGGCGCAATACAGGTTAGGTTAAGGTACGACACAGGTTAGGTTAAGGCGCAATACAGGTTAGGTTAAGGCACGACACAGGTTAGGTTAAGGTACGACACAGGTTAGGTTAAGGTACGACACAGGTTAGGTTAAGGTACGACACAGGTTAGGTTAAGGTACGACACAGGTTAGGTTAAGGTACGACACAGGTTAGGTTAAGGTACGACACAGGTTAGGTTAAGGTACGACACAGGTTAGGTTAAGGTACGACACAGGTTAGGTTAAGGTACGACATAGGTTAGGTTAAGGTACGACATAGGTTAGGTTAAGGTACGACATAGGTTAGGTTAAGGTACGACATAGGTTAGGTTAAGGTACGATATAGGTTAGGTTACGGTACGATATAGGTTAGGTTACGGTACGATATAGGTTAGGTTACGGTACGATATAGGTTAGGTTACGGTACTATATAGGTTAGGTTACAGTACGATATAGGTTAGGTTACGGTACGATATAGGTTAGGTTAAGGTACACATTGTTGTAAGGAAAGGTTTAATGGGGGGCGGGGCGGCCGGTTTGTTGATTGTGATTATAGTAAGTGGATTCCTGCGGCATCATCTGATTTGCCACGTCAGGATGCACCTTTGGCTCATGACAGGCGGCGCTCCGATTCCATGCTTGTGGCAGACCTGTGTCTTTCATTCCCGCCATTGTTTGTGTGCTGTGAGAGGAGGCAGTATTGTGATGTTGGGTGCACCCCTGTGTAGGACATGTGTGGGTGTTGGTGGCTTAGCTGAGCAATGGTGGTTGTCGGGAGGGTGTGATATTCCGTTTTCTGAGTGGACCTCCCAGTCTGGTTATGACAGTGTGGATTGTCTCATGTGGCGGAGAGGATGCACTATGTGTTGTTCCATGCTGGTGCTTACATATTGTCTGTGTGCGTGTTACAGGCGGAGAGTAGTGCGTGATAAGAGTGTGTGGCTGACGTGTGGTTGTGATTGTGAGCAGAGTCTTTCAGCATGTATACGGACAGTTGTATATATTATCTGTATTCTGATGGGTCTATCTATTACTAATCAGCGCCGTGTATACGTTTAATCCGGTTCCAGTCGAAACTGTTGTATCTCTGTACATTAGTGACACGGCGAGCGCGCTATGTAGCTACTCGTCTCGGCAGCTTCCACCGGTGTATGGCAAATGATTATAAACAATGAGTCGAGTCGTCAATACCGATAGTGTGACGTCACATGTCTGGGGTGGGGGACGCTGCGCCCTTCCGGTGGGTCATGGCCTAGAAAGACGCTCCCCACGCAGGGGGGCTTGGACTGTCATAAACTCTTCCGAGTAATATACTTGCCGTACGTTTTTGCGACTGCGAGTGCAACGCCCACCGGTACCGACATGGATGGAGCGCCTCCTAGCTGACCGCTCAGCATCGGCATTCGTACAGAGAGCAACGCGATCGCGTCTCTAGCTCGTAACTGGTACAGCTCGCAGCTCATGCATAGGGACAGCGGGAATGTCGCATATTGGACATAACTCTTCATGAAACGCAAGTTATAGGGGTGGATTGCACATTGCGACTGCGGGAAAAGTCCGCCGTTCATCCGCTCGGATCCTGCACGCAGGTTGAAGCACCGGGGCGCGAACGCCGCGCAGGCGCGCGCATCCTGCACCGCCGGCCAGCACGAGGCCAACCAACGGCGAGAGCAGACCACGCCCGCGCTAAACGCCCGCACTTACCGGCACCCCTACGGCACTCACCTCGCCCAGGCCCGGCACGTTAGCGCTGACCCACTTCCCGACCAAGCCCGACACGCCCCGATCCTCAGAGCCAATCCTTATCCCGAAGTTACGGATCCAATTTGCCGACTTACCTTACCTACATTATTCTATCGACTAGAGGCTCTTCACCTTGGAGACCTGCTGCGGATATGGGTACGAACCGGCGCGACACCTCCACGTGGCCCTCTCCCGGATTTTCAAGGTCCGAGGGGAAGATCGGGACACCGCCGCAACTGCGGTGCTCTTCGCGTTCCAAACCCTATCTCCCTGCTAGAGGATTCCAGGGAACTCGAACGCTCATGCAGAAAAGAAAACTCTTCCCCGATCTCCCGACGGCGTCTCCGGGTCCTTTTGGGTTACCCCGACGAGCATCTCTAAAAGAGGGGCCCGACTTGTATCGGTTCCGCTGCCGGGTTCCGGAATAGGAACCGGATTCCCTTTCGCCCAACGGGGGCCAGCACAACGTGCATCATGCTATGACGGCCCCCATCAACATCGGATTTCTCCTAGGGCTTAGGATCGACTGACTCGTGTGCAACGGCTGTTCACACGAAACCCTTCTCCGCGTCAGCCCTCCAGGGCCTCGCTGGAGTATTTGCTACTACCACCAAGATCTGCACCGACGGCGGCTCCAGGCAGGCTCACGCCCAGACCCTTCTGCGCCCACCGCCGCGACCCTCCTACTCGTCAGGGCTTCGCGGCCGGCCGCAAGGACCGGCCATGACTGCCAGACTGACGGCCGAGTATAGGCACGACGCTTCAGCGCCATCCATTTTCAGGGCTAGTTGCTTCGGCAGGTGAGTTGTTACACACTCCTTAGCGGATTCCGACTTCCATGGCCACCGTCCTGCTGTCTTAAGCAACCAACGCCTTTCATGGTTTCCCATGAGCGTCGATTCGGGCGCCTTAACTCGGCGTTTGGTTCATCCCACAGCGCCAGTTCTGCTTACCAAAAGTGGCCCACTTGGCACTCCGATCCGAGTCGTTTGCTCGCGGCTTCAGCATATCAAGCAAGCCGGAGATCTCACCCATTTAAAGTTTGAGAATAGGTTGAGGTCGTTTCGGCCCCAAGGCCTCTAATCATTCGCTTTACCGGATGAGACTCGTACGAGCACCAGCTATCCTGAGGGAAACTTCGGAGGGAACCAGCTACTAGATGGTTCGATTAGTCTTTCGCCCCTATACCCAGCTCCGACGATCGATTTGCACGTCAGAATCGCTACGGACCTCCATCAGGGTTTCCCCTGACTTCGTCCTGGCCAGGCATAGTTCACCATCTTTCGGGTCCCAACGTGTACGCTCTAGGTGCGCCTCACCTCGCAATGAGGACGAGACGCCCCGGGAGTGCGGAGGCCGCCGCCCCGTGAAGGGCGGGGAAGCCCCATCCTCCCTCG
>NC_060121.1:590830417-590835417 GCF_021461395.2 Schistocerca americana
GTTTATGGTTAGAACTAGGGCGGTATCTGATCGCCTTCGAACCTCTAACTTTCGTTCTTGATTAATGAAAACATACTTGGCAAATGCTTTCGCTTCTGTTCGTCTTGCGACGATCCAAGAATTTCACCTCTAACGTCGCAATACGAATGCCCCCGCCTGTCCCTATTAATCATTACCTCGGGTTCCGAAAACCAACAAAATAGAACCGAGGTCTTATTCCATTATTCCATGCACACAGTATTCAGGCGGGCTTGCCTGCTTTAAGCACTCTAATTTGTTCAAAGTAAACGTGCCGGCCCACCGAGACACTCACTCAAGAGCACCCTGGTAGGATTGCAACGGGGTCCGCCTCGGGACGCACGAGCACGCACGAGGCGCGTCGCACGCCTTCAGCTCGCCCCACCGGCAGGACGTCCCACGATACATGCCAGTTAAACACCGACGGGCGGTGAACCAACAGCGTGGGACACAAATCCAACTACGAGCTTTTTAACCGCAACAACTTTAATATACGCTATTGGAGCTGGAATTACCGCGGCTGCTGGCACCAGACTTGCCCTCCAATAGATACTCGTTAAAGGATTTAAAGTGTACTCATTCCGATTACGGGGCCTCGGATGAGTCCCGTATCGTTATTTTTCGTCACTACCTCCCCGTGCCGGGAGTGGGTAATTTGCGCGCCTGCTGCCTTCCTTGGATGTGGTAGCCGTTTCTCAGGCTCCCTCTCCGGAATCGAACCCTGATTCCCCGTTACCCGTTACAACCATGGTAGGCGCAGAACCTACCATCGACAGTTGATAAGGCAGACATTTGAAAGATGCGTCGCCGGTACGAGGACCGTGCGATCAGCCCAAAGTTATTCAGAGTCACCAAGGCAAACGGACCGGACGAGCCGACCGATTGGTTTTGATCTAATAAAAGCGTCCCTTCCATCTCTGGTCGGGACTCTGTTTGCATGTATTAGCTCTAGAATTACCACAGTTATCCAAGTAACGTGGGTACGATCTAAGGAACCATAACTGATTTAATGAGCCATTCGCGGTTTCACCTTAATGCGGCTTGTACTGAGACATGCATGGCTTAATCTTTGAGACAAGCATATGACTACTGGCAGGATCAACCAGGGAGCTGCGTCAACTAGAGCTGAGCAGCCGGCCGCCCGGGAGTGTGTCCCGGGGGCCCGCGCGAACACGCAAGCGTCCGCTCAATTATTCTGCAAACAGGAGGAGGCTGAGCTCCCCTGCACAATACACCTCGAAACCCTCTCAGGTCCCGGCGGCGCGCAGCGCCGTCCTAAGTACTTGGTCGGGTTCGAGAGTGGCGCAATCGCCCGGAGTTTGGCGAGTAGACGCTTTAGGTGCGACCACCCGTGCTCCCAACTGAGCTTGCCGCTGCCGACAGAGGCCCGGGAGCGTGCTGTCGTGGCATTGCCGGCGGGAGACAACACGCGCCACCTACGGTGGCCGGCAGCTCCAACGCCAGCGCCACAGAAGGACAAAAGCCCCACTTGGGTGCCGAAGCGAACTCTCCCAGCACAGCGCACGCGCCAACACGTCCGCACAGCTGCGATACAATCCACCTGCGAGAACCGCAGAGGCGACCGAGCAGCAGACGGCGTCGCGGCGCCGAGCGCCGGGCGGCGGCGCATCCTCAGCGCACACAGTCCTCAATCGGACCAGCACACTGCAGATGTCCACCGCGCTTCGCACCGGGCCCGCGAGGACCTACTTTGGCCGCACGGCGCCGCGTGCAGGGTGCGCCGGCGCGCAGCTGCGCCGCCTGCCGCCTCCGTCGGCCGGCGCGCCTGCCACTGGCCGCCCCCACCAGCCGGCTGTAGCGCGTGCGCCCACGCACCGCGCGGCCAGCACGCCGGGAGGCCCCCCCTCACCGGCCGGGGACGGTCCCACCCAGCCACCGCCGCGTATCGCTTCACACCCACATGCCATTCACGTTCGTGGGCATGGTGGGTATCGCTGAAACAACCGGTTGGTAGCTCAACCGATCGTCGCCATCACTGATTCACCTCTAGCGAGAACAACCGCACCACAACGGTTTACCAGTTGTTCATTTGCGTAACGTCACCAGCAAACGTAGACGTCCATCGCCATTTGCAAATTCAACGATTGTTGCATGCCTGTGTCAGGTGTCACGACACACTATGTCTGCCCACATACACGCAACAACATGTGCACGCTTCGCGAACACGTGGAAGGTGGCCCCCGTACGTATGCGATGTCCATTGCGCGAACGACTGTCAACCGGCCTCTGTCGCATGTCGCAGATGTGGAACGCAGTGCACCATGCTATCACGGTGTGTGAGAGGAGACGACTACGTCTGACAACACGCGCCACTACATCAACAGACGGCTCATGCTGATCGCCATCCACGGCATACCATACTGCAATCCAGCTCTTATAGGGAGACGACACGTAGCTGAGTGCACAATATTTGGACCGTATGGTTCGCCGTTGTTGGCGCAGTCGTGGTACGGTCACACATGTACCACGATGTATCATTCAGTACATGAGGACCAATGTGCAGTACAGTGTGTGATTTGGACGTACAACATCAGCGGACAGTTGACACAAGCCGTACCACAACGTAGGCTGTGCTTCGCCATGCGAATGCCAATGAACAACTGCGAAGGGCATTGAGCATGTACGTCCTACTGCCATCCGCATTACAGTGTATAGCTGCAAGGTGTTTCACATGAAGCGATACTCTGGGGACCGGGCAGTGCGAGTAGCAAACTATATTGCGGGGGTTGCAGTTAGGCAACACTACACTAATTTAACGCGTCGTATGACAATTACAGAGCAGGTTAAGGCCCAACGTGTGTTGGGTTAAGGCCCAACGTGTGTTGGGTTAAGGCCCAACGTGTGTTGGGTTAAGGCCCAACGTGTGTTGGGTTAAGGCCCAACGTGTGTTGGGTTAAGGCCCAACGTGTGTTGGGTTAAGGCCCAACGTGTGTTGGGTTAAGGCCCAACGTGTGTTGGGTTAAGGCCCAACGTGTGTTGGGTTAAGGCCCAACGTGTGTTGGGTTAAGGCCCAACGTGTGTTGGGTTAAGGCCCAACGTGTGTTGGGTTAAGGCCCAACGTGTGTTGGGTTAAGGCCCAACGTGTGTTGGGTTAAGGCCCAACGTGTGTTGGGTTAAGGCCCAACGTGTGTTGGGTTAAGGCCCAACGTGTGTTGGGTTAAGGCCCAACGTGTGTTGGGTTGAGGCCCAACGTGTGTTGGGTTGAGGCGCAACATAGGTTAGGTTGAGGCGCAACATAGGTTAGGTTGAGGCGCAACATGGGTTAGGTTGAGGCGCAACATGGGTTAGGTTAAGGCGCAACATGGGTTAGGTTAAGGCGCAACATGGGTTAGGTTAAGGCGCAACATGGGTTAGGTTAAGGCGCAACATGGGTTAGGTTAAGGCGCAACATGGGTTAGGTTAAGGCGCAACATGGGTTAGGTTAAGGCGCAACATGGGTTAGGTTAAGGCGCAACATGGGTTAGGTTAAGGCGCAACATGGGTTAGGTTAAGGCGCAACATGGGTTAGGTTAAGGCGCAACATAGGTTAGGTTAAGGCGCAACATGGGTTAGGTTAAGGCGCAACATGGGTTAGGTTAAGGTACAATATGGGTTAGGTTAAGGTACAACATGGGTTAGGTTAAGGTACAATATGGGTTAGGTTAAGGCGCAACATAGGTTAGGTTAAGGCGCAACATAGGTTAGGTTAAGGCGCAACATAGGTTAGGTTAAGGCGCAACATAGGTTAGGTTAAGGCACAACACGGGTTAGGTTAAGGTACAACACGGGTTAGGTTAAGGTACAACACGGGTTAGGTTAAGGTACAACACGGGTTAGGTTAAGGTACAACACGGGTTAGGTTAAGGTACAACACGGGTTAGGTTAAGGTACAACACGGGTTAGGTTAAGGTACAACACGGGTTAGGTTAAGGTACAACACGGGTTAGGTTAAGGTACAACACGGGTTAGGTTAAGGCACAACACGGGTTAGGTTAAGGCACAATACGGGTTAGGTTAAGGCACAACACGGGTTAGGTTAAGGCACAACACGGGTTAGGTTAAGGCACAACACGGGTTAGGTTAAGGCACAATACGGGTTAGGTTAAGGCACAATACGGGTTAGGTTAAGGCACAATACGGGTTAGGTTAAGGCACAATACGGGTTAGGTTAAGGCACAATACGGGTTAGGTTAAGGCACAATACGGGTTAGGTTAAGGCACAATACGGGTTAGGTTAAGGCACAATACGGGTTAGGTTAAGGCACAATACGGGTTAGGTTAAGGCACAATACGGGTTAGGTTAAGGCACAATACGGGTTAGGTTAAGGCACAATACGGGTTAGGTTAAGGCACAATACGGGTTAGGTTAAGGCACAATACGGGTTAGGTTAAGGCACAATACGGGTTAGGTTAAGGTACACATTGTTGTAAGGAAAGGTGTTTTGGGGGGGGGGCCGGTTTGTTGATTGTGATTATCGTAAGTAAATGACTGCGGCATCATCTGATTTGGCACGTCAGGGTGCACCTTTGGCTCATGACAGGCGGCGCTCTGATTCCATGCTTGTGGCAGACCTGTGTCTTTCATTCCTGCCATTGTTTTTGTGGTGTGACAGGAGGCAGTATTGTGATGTTGGGTGCACCCCTGTGTAGGACATGTGTGGGTGTTGGTGGCTTAGCTGAGCAATGGTGGTTGTCGGAAGGGTGGGATATTCTGTTTTCCGAGTGGACCTCCCGGTCTGGTTATGATAGTGTGGATTGTCTAATGTGGCAGAGAGGATGCACTGGGTGTTGTTCCATGCTGGTGCTTACATATTGTCTGTGTGCCTGTTACAGGCAGAGAGTAGTGCGTGATAAGAGTGTCTGGCTGACGTGTGATTGTGAGCAGAGTCTTTCAGCATGTATACGGACAGTTGTATACATTATCTGTATTCTGATGGCTCTATCTATTACTAATCAGCGCCGTGTATACGTTTAATCCGGTT
>NC_060121.1:590842917-590847917 GCF_021461395.2 Schistocerca americana
ATTTGTTCAAAGTAAACGTGCCGGCCCACCGAGACACTCACTCAAGAGCACCCTGGTAGGATTGCAACGGGGTCCGCCTCGGGACGCACGAGCACGCACGAGGCGCGTCGCACGCCTTCGGCTCGCCCCACCGGCAGGACGTCCCACGATACATGCCAGTTAAACACCGACGGGCGGTGAACCAACAGCGTGGGACACAAATCCAACTACGAGCTTTTTAACCGCAACAACTTTAATATACGCTATTGGAGCTGGAATTACCGCGGCTGCTGGCACCAGACTTGCCCTCCAATAGATACTCGTTAAAGGATTTAAAGTGTACTCATTCCGATTACGGGGCCTCGGATGAGTCCCGTATCGTTATTTTTCGTCACTACCTCCCCGTGCCGGGAGTGGGTAATTTGCGCGCCTGCTGCCTTCCTTGGATGTGGTAGCCGTTTCTCAGGCTCCCTCTCCGGAATCGAACCCTGATTCCCCGTTACCCGTTACAACCATGGTAGGCGCAGAACCTACCACCGACAGTTGATAAGGCAGACATTTGAAAGATGCGTCGCCGGTACGAGGACCGTGCGATCAGCCCAAAGTTATTCAGAGTCACCAAGGCAAACGGACCGGACGAGCCGACCGATTGGTTTTGATCTAATAAAAGCGTCCCTTCCATCTCTGGTCGGGACTCTGTTTGCATGTATTAGCTCTAGAATTACCACAGTTATCCAAGTAACGTGGGTACGATCTAAGGAACCATAACTGATTTAATGAGCCATTCGCGGTTTCACCTTAATGCGGCTTGTACTGAGACATGCATGGCTTAATCTTTGAGACAAGCATATGACTACTGGCAGGATCAACCAGGGAGCTGCGTCAACTAGAGCTGAGCAGCCGGCCGCCCGGGAGTGTGTCCCGGGGGCCCGCGCGAACACGCAAGCGTCCGCTCAATTATTCTGCAAACAGGAGGAGGCTGAGCTCCCCTGCACAATACACCTCGAAACCCTCTCAGGTCCCGGCGGCGCGCAGCGCCGTCCTAAGTACTTGGTCGGGTTCGAGAGTGGCGCAATCGCCCGGAGTTTGGCGAGTAGACGCTTTAGGTGCGACCACCCGTGCTCCCAACTGAGCTTGCCGCTGCCGACAGAGGCCCGGGAGCGTGCTGTCGTGGCATTGCCGGCGGGAGACAACACGCGCCACCTACGGTGGCCGGCAGCTCCAACGCCAGCGCCACAGAAGGACAAAAGCCCCACTTGGGTGCCGAAGCGAACTCTCCCAGCACAGCGCACGCGCCAACACGTCCGCACAGCTGCGATACAATCCACCTGCGAGAACCGCAGAGGCGACCGAGCAGCAGACGGCGTCGCGGCGCCGAGCGCCGGGCGGCGGCGCATCCTCAGCGCACACAGTCCTCAATCGGACCAGCACACTGCAGATGTCCACCGCGCTTCGCACCGGGCCCGCGAGGACCTACTTTGGCCGCACGGCGCCGCGTGCAGGGTGCGCCGGCGCGCAGCTGCGCCGCCTGCCGCCTCCGTCGGCCGGCGCGCCTGCCACTGGCCGCCCCCACCAGCCGGCTGTAGCGCGTGCGCCCACGCACCGCGCGGCCAGCACGCCGGGAGGCCCCCCCTCACCGGCCGGGGACGGTCCCACCCAGCCACCGCCGCGTATCGCTTCACACCCACATGCCATTCACGTTCGTGGGCATGGTGGGTATCGCTGAAACAACCGGTTGGTAGCTCAACCGATCGTCGCCATCACTGATTCACCTCTAGCGAGAACAACCGCACCACAACGGTTTACCAGTTGTTCATTTGCGTAACGTCACCAGCAAACGTAGACGTCCATCGCCATTTGCAAATTCAACGATTGTTGCATGCCTGTGTCAGGTGTCACGACACACTATGTCTGCCCACATACACGCAACAACATGTGCACGCTTCGCGAACACGTGGAAGGTGGCCCCCGTACGTATGCGATGTCCATTGCGCGAACGACTGTCAACCGGCCTCTGTCGCATGTCGCAGATGTGGAACGCAGTGCACCATGCTATCACGGTGTGTGAGAGGAGACGACTACGTCTGACAACACGCGCCACTACATCAACAGACGGCTCATGCTGATCGCCATCCACGGCATACCATACTGCAATCCAGCTCTTATAGGGAGACGACACGTAGCTGAGTGCACAATATTTGGACCGTATGGTTCGCCGTTGTTGGCGCAGTCGTGGTACGGTCACACATGTACCACGATGTATCATTCAGTACATGAGGACCAATGTGCAGTACAGTGTGTGATTTGGACGTACAACATCAGCGGACAGTTGACACAAGCCGTACCACAACGTAGGCTGTGCTTCGCCATGCGAATGCCAATGAACAACTGCGAAGGGCATTGAGCATGTACGTCCTACTGCCATCCGCATTACAGTGTATAGCTGCAAGGTGTTTCACATGAAGCGATACTCTGGGGACCGGGCAGTGCGAGTAGCAAACTATATTGCGGGGGTTGCAGTTAGGCAACACTACACTAATTTAACGCGTCGTATGACAATTACAGAGCAGGTTAAGGCCCAACGTGTGTTGGGTTAAGGCCCAACGTGTGTTGGGTTAAGGCCCAACGTGTGTTGGGTTAAGGCCCAACGTGTGTTGGGTTAAGGCCCAACGTGTGTTGGGTTAAGGCCCAACGTGTGTTGGGTTAAGGCCCAACGTGTGTTGGGTTAAGGCCCAACGTGTGTTGGGTTAAGGCCCAACGTGTGTTGGGTTAAGGCCCAACGTGTGTTGGGTTAAGGCCCAACGTGTGTTGGGTTAAGGCCCAACGTGTGTTGGGTTAAGGCCCAACGTGTGTTGGGTTAAGGCCCAACGTGTGTTGGGTTGAGGCCCAACGTGTGTTGGGTTGAGGCGCAACATAGGTTAGGTTGAGGCGCAACATAGGTTAGGTTGAGGCGCAACATGGGTTAGGTTAAGGCGCAACATGGGTTAGGTTAAGGCGCAACATGGGTTAGGTTAAGGCGCAACATGGGTTAGGTTAAGGCGCAACATGGGTTAGGTTAAGGCGCAACATGGGTTAGGTTAAGGCGCAACATGGGTTAGGTTAAGGCGCAACATGGGTTAGGTTAAGGCGCAACATGGGTTAGGTTAAGGCGCAACATGGGTTAGGTTAAGGCGCAACATGGGTTAGGTTAAGGCGCAACATGGGTTAGGTTAAGGCGCAACATGGGTTAGGTTAAGGCGCAACATAGGTTAGGTTAAGGCGCAACATGGGTTAGGTTAAGGCGCAACATGGGTTAGGTTAAGGTACAATATGGGTTAGGTTAAGGTACAATATGGGTTAGGTTAAGGTACAATATGGGTTAGGTTAAGGCGCAACATAGGTTAGGTTAAGGCGCAACATAGGTTAGGTTAAGGCGCAACATAGGTTAGGTTAAGGCACAACACGGGTTAGGTTAAGGTACAACACGGGTTAGGTTAAGGTACAACACGGGTTAGGTTAAGGTACAACACGGGTTAGGTTAAGGTACAACACGGGTTAGGTTAAGGTGCAACACGGGTTAGGTTAAGGTACAACACGGGTTAGGTTAAGGTACAACACGGGTTAGGTTAAGGCACAACACGGGTTAGGTTAAGGCACAATACGGGTTAGGTTAAGGCACAACACGGGTTAGGTTAAGGCACAACACGGGTTAGGTTAAGGCACAATACGGGTTAGGTTAAGGCACAATACGGGTTAGGTTAAGGCACAATACGGGTTAGGTTAAGGCACAATACGGGTTAGGTTAAGGCACAATACGGGTTAGGTTAAGGCACAATACGGGTTAGGTTAAGGCACAATACGGGTTAGGTTAAGGCACAATACGGGTTGGGTTAAGGCACAATACGGGTTAGGTTAAGGCACAATACGGGTTAGGTTAAGGCACAATACGGGTTAGGTTAAGGCACAATACGGGTTAGGTTAAGGCACAATACGGGTTAGGTTAAGGCACAATACGGGTTAGGTTAAGGCACAATACGGGTTAGGTTAAGGTACACATTGTTGTAAGGAAAGGTGTTTTGGGGGGGGGGGCCGGTTTGTTGATTGTGATTATCGTAAGTAAATGACTGCGGCATCATCTGATTTGGCACGTCAGGGTGCACCTTTGGCTCATGACAGGCGGCGCTCTGATTCCATGCTTGTGGCAGACCTGTGTCTTTCATTCCTGCCATTGTTTTTGTGGTGTGACAGGAGGCAGTATTGTGATGTTGGGTGCACCCCTGTGTAGGACATGTGTGGGTGTTGGTGGCTTAGCTGAGCAATGGTGGTTGTCGGAAGGGTGGGATATTCTGTTTTCCGAGTGGACCTCCCGGTCTGGTTATGATAGTGTGGATTGTCTAATGTGGCAGAGAGGATGCACTGGGTGTTGTTCCATGCTGGTGCTTACATATTGTCTGTGTGCCTGTTACAGGCAGAGAGTAGTGCGTGATAAGAGTGTCTGGCTGACGTGTGATTGTGAGCAGAGTCTTTCAGCATGTATACGGACAGTTGTATACATTATCTGTATTCTGATGGCTCTATCTATTACTAATCAGCGCCGTGTATACGTTTAATCCGGTTCCAGTCGAAACTATTGTATCTCTGTACATTAGTGACACGGCGAGCCCGCTATGTAGTTACTCGTCTCGGCAGCTTCCACCGGTGTATGGCAAATGATTATAAGGAATCAGTCTAGTCGTCAATACCGATAGTGTGACGTCACATGTCTGGGGTGGGGGACGCTGCGCCCTTCCGGTGGGTCATGGCCTAGGAAGACTCTTCCCACGCAGGGGGGCTTGGACTGTCATTGACTCTTCCGAGTAATATACTTGCCGTACGTTTTTGCGACTGCGAGTGCAACGCTCACCGGTACCGACATGGATGGAGCGCCTCCTAGCTGCCGCTGAGCATCTGCATTCGTACAGAGAGCAACGCGATCGCGTCTGTAGCTCGTACGTGGTACAGCTCGCAGCTCATGTATATGGACAGCGGGAATGTCGCATATT
>NC_060121.1:590855417-590860417 GCF_021461395.2 Schistocerca americana
TGCGCGCCTGCTGCCTTCCTTGGATGTGGTAGCCGTTTCTCAGGCTCCCTCTCCGGAATCGAACCCTGATTCCCCGTTACCCGTTACAACCATGGTAGGCGCAGAACCTACCATCGACAGTTGATAAGGCAGACATTTGAAAGATGCGTCGCCGGTACGAGGACCGTGCGATCAGCCCAAAGTTATTCAGAGTCACCAAGGCAAACGGACCGGACGAGCCGACCGATTGGTTTTGATCTAATAAAAGCGTCCCTTCCATCTCTGGTCGGGACTCTGTTTGCATGTATTAGCTCTAGAATTACCACAGTTATCCAAGTAACGTGGGTACGATCTAAGGAACCATAACTGATTTAATGAGCCATTCGCGGTTTCACCTTAATGCGGCTTGTACTGAGACATGCATGGCTTAATCTTTGAGACAAGCATATGACTACTGGCAGGATCAACCAGGGAGCTGCGTCAACTAGAGCTGAGCAGCCGGCCGCCCGGGAGTGTGTCCCGGGGGCCCGCGCGAACACGCAAGCGTCCGCTCAATTATTCTGCAAACAGGAGGAGGCTGAGCTCCCCTGCACAATACACCTCGAAACCCTCTCAGGTCCCGGCGGCGCGCAGCGCCGTCCTAAGTACTTGGTCGGGTTCGAGAGTGGCGCAATCGCCCGGAGTTTGGCGAGTAGACGCTTTAGGTGCGACCACCCGTGCTCCCAACTGAGCTTGCCGCTGCCGACAGAGGCCCGGGAGCGTGCTGTCGTGGCATTGCCGGCGGGAGACAACACGCGCCACCTACGGTGGCCGGCAGCTCCAACGCCAGCGCCACAGAAGGACAAAAGCCCCACTTGGGTGCCGAAGCGAACTCTCCCAGCACAGCGCACGCGCCAACACGTCCGCACAGCTGCGATACAATCCACCTGCGAGAACCGCAGAGGCGACCGAGCAGCAGACGGCGTCGCGGCGCCGAGCGCCGGGCGGCGGCGCATCCTCAGCGCACACAGTCCTCAATCGGACCAGCACACTGCAGATGTCCACCGCGCTTCGCACCGGGCCCGCGAGGACCTACTTTGGCCGCACGGCGCCGCGTGCAGGGTGCGCCGGCGCGCAGCTGCGCCGCCTGCCGCCTCCGTCGGCCGGCGCGCCTGCCACTGGCCGCCCCCACCAGCCGGCTGTAGCGCGTGCGCCCACGCACCGCGCGGCCAGCACGCCGGGAGGCCCCCCCTCACCGGCCGGGGACGGTCCCACCCAGCCACCGCCGCGTATCGCTTCACACCCACATGCCATTCACGTTCGTGGGCATGGTGGGTATCGCTGAAACAACCGGTTGGTAGCTCAACCGATCGTCGCCATCACTGATTCACCTCTAGCGAGAACAACCGCACCACAACGATTTACCAGTTGTTCATTTGCGTAACGTCACCAGCAAACGTAGACGTCCATCGCCATTTGCAAATTCAACGATTGTTGCATGCCTGTGTCAGGTGTCACGACACACTATGTCTGCCCACATACACGCAACAACATGTGCACGCTTCGCGAACACGTGGAAGGTGGCCCCCGTACGTATGCGATGTCCATTGCGCGAACGACTGTCAACCGGCCTCTGTCGCATGTCGCAGATGTGGAACGCAGTGCACCATGCTATCACGGTGTGTGAGAGGAGACGACTACGTCTGACAACACGCGCCACTACATCAACAGACGGCTCATGCTGATCGCCATCCACGGCATACCATACTGCAATCCAGCTCTTATAGGGAGACGACACGTAGCTGAGTGCACAATATTTGGACCGTCTGGTTCGCCGTTGTTGGCGCAGTCGTGGTACGGTCACACATGTACCACGATGTATCATTCAGTACATGAGGACCAATGTGCAGTACAGTGTGTGATTTGGACGTACAACATCAGCGGACAGTTGACACAAGCCGTACCACAACGTAGGCTGTGCTTCGCCATGCGAATGCCAATGAACAACTGCGAAGGGCATTGAGCATGTATGTCCTACTGCCATCCGCATTACAGTGTATAGCTGCAAGGTGTTTCACATGAAGCGATACTCTGGGGACCGGGCAGTGCGAGTAGCAAACTATATTGCGGGGGTTGCAGTTAGGCAACACTACACTAATTTAACGCGTCGTATGACAATTACAGAGCAGGTTAAGGCCCAACGTGTGTTGGGTTAAGGCCCAACGTGTGTTGGGTTAAGGCCCAACGTGTGTTGGGTTAAGGCCCAACGTGTGTTGGGTTAAGGCCCAACGTGTGTTGGGTTAAGGCCCAACGTGTGTTGGGTTAAGGCCCAACGTGTGTTGGGTTAAGGCCCAACGTGTGTTGGGTTAAGGCCCAACGTGTGTTGGGTTAAGGCCCAACGTGTGTTGGGTTAAGGCCCAACGTGTGTTGGGTTAAGGCCCAACGTGTGTTGGGTTAAGGCCCAACGTGTGTTGGGTTAAGGCCCAACGTGTGTTGGGTTAAGGCCCAACGTGTGTTGGGTTAAGGCCCAACGTGTGTTGGGTTAAGGCCCAACGTGTGTTGGGTTAAGGCCCAACGTGTGTTGGGTTAAGGCCCAACGTGTGTTGGGTTGAGGCCCAACGTGTGTTGGGTTGAGGCGCAACATAGGTTGGGTTGAGGCGCAACATAGGTTAGGTTGAGGCGCAACATGGGTTAGGTTAAGGCGCAACATGGGTTAGGTTAAGGCGCAACATGGGTTAGGTTAAGGCGCAACATGGGTTAGGTTAAGGCGCAACATGGGTTAGGTTAAGGCGCAACATGGGTTAGGTTAAGGCGCAACATGGGTTAGGTTAAGGCGCAACATGGGTTAGGTTAAGGCGCAACATGGGTTAGGTTAAGGCGCAACATGGGTTAGGTTAAGGCGCAACATGGGTTAGGTTAAGGCGCAACATGGGTTAGGTTAAGGCGCAACATGGGTTAGGTTAAGGCGCAACATGGGTTAGGTTAAGGCGCAACATGGGTTAGGTTAAGGCGCAACATAGGTTAGGTTAAGGCGCAACATGGGTTAGGTTAAGGCGCAACATGGGTTAGGTTAAGGTACAATATGGGTTAGGTTAAGGTACAATATGGGTTAGGTTAAGGTACAATATGGGTTAGGTTAAGGCGCAACATAGGTTAGGTTAAGGCGCAACATAGGTTAGGTTAAGGCGCAACATAGGTTAGGTTAAGGCGCAACATAGGTTAGGTTAAGGCACAACACGGGTTAGGTTAAGGTACAACACGGGTTAGGTTAAGGTACAACACGGGTTAGGTTAAGGTACAACACGGGTTAGGTTAAGGTACAACACGGGTTAGGTTAAGGTACAACACGGGTTAGGTTAAGGTACAACACGGGTTAGGTTAAGGTACAACACGGGTTAGGTTAAGGTACAACACGGGTTAGGTTAAGGCACAACACGGGTTAGGTTAAGGCACAATACGGGTTAGGTTAAGGCACAACACGGGTTAGGTTAAGGCACAACACGGGTTAGGTTAAGGCACAACACGGGTTAGGTTAAGGCACAATACGGGTTAGGTTAAGGCACAATACGGGTTAGGTTAAGGCACAATACGGGTCAGGTTAAGGCACAATACGGGTTAGGTTAAGGCACAATACGGGTTAGGTTAAGGCACAATACGGGTTAGGTTAAGGCACAATACGGGTTAGGTTAAGGCACAATATGGGTTAGGTTAAGGCACAATACGGGTTAGGTTAAGGCACAATACGGGTTAGGTTAAGGCACAATACGGGTTAGGTTAAGGCACAATACGGGTTAGGTTAAGGCACAATACGGGTTAGGTTAAGGCACAATACGGGTTAGGTTAAGGCACAATACGGGTTAGGTTAAGGTACACATTGTTGTAAGGAAAGGTGTTTTGGGGGGGGGGGGCCGGTTTGTTGATTGTGATTATCGTAAGTAAATGACTGCGGCATCATCTGATTTGGCACGTCAGGGTGCACCTTTGGCTCATGACAGGCGGCGCTCTGATTCCATGCTTGTGGCAGACCTGTGTCTTTCATTCCTGCCATTGTTTTTGTGGTGTGACAGGAGGCAGTATTGTGATGTTGGGTGCACCCCTGTGTAGGACATGTGTGGGTGTTGGTGGCTTAGCTGAGCAATGGTGGTTGTCGGAAGGGTGGGATATTCTGTTTTCCGAGTGGACCTCCCGGTCTGGTTATGATAGTGTGGATTGTCTAATGTGGCAGAGAGGATGCACTGGGTGTTGTTCCATGCTGGTGCTTACATATTGTCTGTGTGCCTGTTACAGGCAGAGAGTAGTGCGTGATAAGAGTGTCTGGCTGACGTGTGATTGTGAGCAGAGTCTTTCAGCATGTATACGGACAGTTGTATACATTATCTGTATTCTGATGGCTCTATCTATTACTAATCAGCGCCGTGTATACGTTTAATCCGGTTCCAGTCGAAACTATTGTATCTCTGTACATTAGTGACACGGCGAGCCCGCTATGTAGTTACTCGTCTCGGCAGCTTCCACCGGTGTATGGCAAATGATTATAAGGAATCAGTCTAGTCGTCAATACCGATAGTGTGACGTCACATGTCTGGGGTGGGGGACGCTGCGCCCTTCCGGTGGGTCATGGCCTAGGAAGACTCTTCCCACGCAGGGGGGCTTGGACTGTCATTGACTCTTCCGAGTAATATACTTGCCGTACGTTTTTGCGACTGCGAGTGCAACGCTCACCGGTACCGACATGGATGGAGCGCCTCCTAGCTGCCGCTGAGCATCTGCATTCGTACAGAGAGCAACGCGATCGCGTCTGTAGCTCGTACGTGGTACAGCTCGCAGCTCATGTATATGGACAGCGGGAATGTCGCATATTGGACATAACTCTTCATGAAACGCACGTTATAGGGGTGGATTGCACATTGCGAGTGCGAGCAAAGTCCGCCGTTCATCCGCTGGAGTTGCGAGTTGGGCGGTTGGGGTGGGGAACGAACGGGTGCAGGTGGAGTGATTGCCGGTCCACGACTTCGTGCGGCAGAGGCGCTGGCGTTGGGGTG
>NC_060121.1:590867917-590872917 GCF_021461395.2 Schistocerca americana
AACGTGCCGGCCCACCGAGACACTCACTCAAGAGCACCCTGGTAGGATTGCAACGGGGTCCGCCTCGGGACGCACGAGCACGCACGAGGCGCGTCGCACGCCTTCAGCTCGCCCCACCGGCAGGACGTCCCACGATACATGCCAGTTAAACACCGACGGGCGGTGAACCAACAGCGTGGGACACAAATCCAACTACGAGCTTTTTAACCGCAACAACTTTAATATACGCTATTGGAGCTGGAATTACCGCGGCTGCTGGCACCAGACTTGCCCTCCAATAGATACTCGTTAAAGGATTTAAAGTGTACTCATTCCGATTACGGGGCCTCGGATGAGTCCCGTATCGTTATTTTTCGTCACTACCTCCCCGTGCCGGGAGTGGGTAATTTGCGCGCCTGCTGCCTTCCTTGGATGTGGTAGCCGTTACTCAGGCTCCCTCTCCGGAATCGAACCCTGATTCCCCGTTACCCGTTACAACCATGGTAGGCGCAGAACCTACCATCGACAGTTGATAAGGCAGACATTTGAAAGATGCGTCGCCGGTACGAGGACCGTGCGATCAGCCCAAAGTTATTCAGAGTCACCAAGGCAAACGGACCGGACGAGCCGACCGATTGGTTTTGATCTAATAAAAGCGTCCCTTCCATCTCTGGTCGGGACTCTGTTTGCATGTATTAGCTCTAGAATTACCACAGTTATCCAAGTAACGTGGGTACGATCTAAGGAACCATAACTGATTTAATGAGCCATTCGCGGTTTCACCTTAATGCGGCTTGTACTGAGACATGCATGGCTTAATCTTTGAGACAAGCATATGACTACTGGCAGGATCAACCAGGGAGCTGCGTCAACTAGAGCTGAGCAGCCGGCCGCCCGGGAGTGTGTCCCGGGGGCCCGCGCGAACACGCAAGCGTCCGCTCAATTATTCTGCAAACAGGAGGAGGCTGAGCTCCCCTGCACAATACACCTCGAAACCCTCTCAGGTCCCGGCGGCGCGCAGCGCCGTCCTAAGTACTTGGTCGGGTTCGAGAGTGGCGCAATCGCCCGGAGTTTGGCGAGTAGACGCTTTAGGTGCGACCACCCGTGCTCCCAACTGAGCTTGCCGCTGCCGACAGAGGCCCGGGAGCGTGCTGTCGTGGCATTGCCGGCGGGAGACAACACGCGCCACCTACGGTGGCCGGCAGCTCCAACGCCAGCGCCACAGAAGGACAAAAGCCCCACTTGGGTGCCGAAGCGAACTCTCCCAGCACAGCGCACGCGCCAACACGTCCGCACAGCTGCGATACAATCCACCTGCGAGAACCGCAGAGGCGACCGAGCAGCAGACGGCGTCGCGGCGCCGAGCGCCGGGCGGCGGCGCATCCTCAGCGCACACAGTCCTCAATCGGACCAGCACACTGCAGATGTCCACCGCGCTTCGCACCGGGCCCGCGAGGACCTACTTTGGCCGCACGGCGCCGCGTGCAGGGTGTGCCGGCGCGCAGCTGCGCCGCCTGCCGCCTCCGTCGGCCGGCGCGCCTGCCACTGGCCGCCCCCACCAGCCGGCTGTAGCGCGTGCGCCCACGCACCGCGCGGCCAGCACGCCGGGAGGCCCCCCCTCACCGGCCGGGGACGGTCCCACCCAGCCACCGCCGCGTATCGCTTCACACCCACATGCCATTCACGTTCGTGGGCATGGTGGGTATCGCTGAAACAACCGGTTGGTAGCTCAACCGATCGTCGCCATCACTGATTCACCTCTAGCGAGAACAACCGCACCACAACGGTTTACCAGTTGTTCATTTGCGTAACGTCACCAGCAAACGTAGACGTCCATCGCCATTTGCAAATTCAACGATTGTTGCATGCCTGTGTCAGGTGTCACGACACACTATGTCTGCCCACATACACGCAACAACATGTGCACGCTTCGCGAACACGTGGAAGGTGGCCCCCGTACGTATGCGATGTCCATTGCGCGAACGACTGTCAACCGGCCTCTGTCGCATGTCGCAGATGTGGAACGCAGTGCACCATGCTATCACGGTGTGTGAGAGGAGACGACTACGTCTGACAACACGCGCCACTACATCAACAGACGGCTCATGCTGATCGCCATCCACGGCATACCATACTGCAATCCAGCTCTTATAGGGAGACGACACGTAGCTGAGTGCACAATATTTGGACCGTATGGTTCGCCGTTGTTGGCGCAGTCGTGGTACGGTCACACATGTACCACGATGTATCATTCAGTACATGAGGACCAATGTGCAGTACAGTGTGTGATTTGGACGTACAACATCAGCGGACAGTTGACACAAGCCGTACCACAACGTAGGCTGTGCTTCGCCATGCGAATGCCAATGAACAACTGCGAAGGGCATTGAGCATGTACGTCCTACTGCCATCCGCATTACAGTGTATAGCTGCAAGGTGTTTCACATGAAGCGATACTCTGGGGACCGGGCAGTGCGAGTAGCAAACTATATTGCGGGGGTTGCAGTTAGGCAACACTACACTAATTTAACGCGTCGTATGACAATTACAGAGCAGGTTAAGGCCCAACGTGTGTTGGGTTAAGGCCCAACGTGTGTTGGGTTAAGGCCCAACGTGTGTTGGGTTAAGGCCCAACGTGTGTTGGGTTAAGGCCCAACGTGTGTTGGGTTAAGGCCCAACGTGTGTTGGGTTAAGGCCCAACGTGTGTTGGGTTAAGGCCCAACGTGTGTTGGGTTAAGGCCCAACGTGTGTTGGGTTAAGGCCCAACGTGTGTTGGGTTAAGGCCCAACGTGTGTTGGGTTAAGGCCCAACGTGTGTTGGGTTAAGGCCCAACGTGTGTTGGGTTAAGGCCCAACGTGTGTTGGGTTAAGGCCCAACGTGTGTTGGGTTAAGGCCCAACGTGTGTTGGGTTAAGGCCCAACGTGTGTTGGGTTGAGGCCCAACGTGTGTTGGGTTGAGGCGCAACATAGGTTAGGTTGAGGCGCAACATGGGTTAGGTTAAGGCGCAACATGGGTTAGGTTAAGGCGCAACATGGGTTAGGTTAAGGCGCAACATGGGTTAGGTTAAGGCGCAACATGGGTTAGGTTAAGGCGCAACATGGGTTAGGTTAAGGCGCAACATGGGTTAGGTTAAGGCGCAACATGGGTTAGGTTAAGGCGCAACATGGGTTAGGTTAAGGCGCAACATGGGTTAGGTTAAGGCGCAACATGGGTTAGGTTAAGGCGCAACATGGGTTAGGTTAAGGCGCAACATGGGTTAGGTTAAGGCGCAACATAGGTTAGGTTAAGGCGCAACATGGGTTAGGTTAAGGCGCAACATGGGTTAGGTTAAGGTACAATATGGGTTAGGTTAAGGTACAATATGGGTTAGGTTAAGGTACAATATGGGTTAGGTTAAGGCGCAACACGGGTTAGGTTAAGGTACAACACGGGTTAGGTTAAGGTACAACACGGGTTAGGTTAAGGTACAACACGGGTTAGGTTAAGGTACAACACGGGTTAGGTTAAGGCACAACACGGGTTAGGTTAAGGCACAATACGGGTTAGGTTAAGGCACAACACGGGTTAGGTTAAGGCACAACACGGGTTAGGTTAAGGCACAACACGGGTTAGGTTAAGGCACAATACGGGTTAGGTTAAGGCACAATACGGGTTAGGTTAAGGCACATTACGGGTTAGGTTAAGGCACAATACGGGTTAGGTTAAGGCACAATACGGGTTAGGTTAAGGCACAATACGGGTTAGGTTAAGGCACAATACGGGTTAGGTTAAGGCACAATACGGGTTAGGTTAAGGCACAATACGGGTTAGGTTAAGGCACAATACGGGTTAGGTTAAGGCACAATACGGGTTAGGTTAAGGCACAATACGGGTTAGGTTAAGGCACAATACGGGTTAGGTTAGGGCACAATACGGGTTAGGTTAAGGCACAATACGGGTTAGGTTGAGGCACAATACGGGTTAGGTTAAGGCACAATACGGGTTAGGTTAAGGTACACATTGTTGTAAGGAAAGGTGTTTTGGGGGGGGGGGGCCGGTTTGTTGATTGTGATTATCGTAAGTAAATGACTGCGGCATCATCTGATTTGGCACGTCAGGGTGCACCTTTGGCTCATGACAGGCGGCGCTCTGATTCCATGCTTGTGGCAGACCTGTGTCTTTCATTCCTGCCATTGTTTTTGTGGTGTGACAGGAGGCAGTATTGTGATGTTGGGTGCACCCCTGTGTAGGACATGTGTGGGTGTTGGTGGCTTAGCTGAGCAATGGTGGTTGTCGGAAGGGTGGGATATTCTGTTTTCCGAGTGGACCTCCCGGTCTGGTTATGATAGTGTGGATTGTCTAATGTGGCAGAGAGGATGCACTGGGTGTTGTTCCATGCTGGTGCTTACATATTGTCTGTGTGCCTGTTACAGGCAGAGAGTAGTGCGTGATAAGAGTGTCTGGCTGACGTGTGATTGTGAGCAGAGTCTTTCAGCATGTATACGGACAGTTGTATACATTATCTGTATTCTGATGGCTCTATCTATTACTAATCAGCGCCGTGTATACGTTTAATCCGGTTCCAGTCGAAACTATTGTATCTCTGTACATTAGTGACACGGCGAGCCCGCTATGTAGTTACTCGTCTCGGCAGCTTCCACCGGTGTATGGCAAATGATTATAAGGAATCAGTCTAGTCGTCAATACCGATAGTGTGACGTCACATGTCTGGGGTGGGGGACGCTGCGCCCTTCCGGTGGGTCATGGCCTAGGAAGACTCTTCCCACGCAGGGGGGCTTGGACTGTCATTGACTCTTCCGAGTAATATACTTGCCGTACGTTTTTGCGACTGCGAGTGCAACGCTCACCGGTACCGACATGGATGGAGCGCCTCCTAGCTGCCGCTGAGCATCTGCATTCGTACAGAGAGCAACGCGATCGCGTCTGTAGCTCGTACGTGGTACAGCTCGCAGCTCATGTATATGGACAGCGGGAATGTCGCATATTGGACATAACTCTTCATGAAACGCACGTTATAGGGG
>NC_060121.1:590880417-590885417 GCF_021461395.2 Schistocerca americana
GCCGTTTCTCAGGCTCCCTCTCCGGAATCGAACCCTGATTCCCCGTTACCCGTTACAACCATGGTAGGCGCAGAACCTACCATCGACAGTTGATAAGGCAGACATTTGAAAGATGCGTCGCCGGTACGAGGACCGTGCGATCAGCCCAAAGTTATTCAGAGTCACCAAGGCAAACGGACCGGACGAGCCGACCGATTGGTTTTGATCTAATAAAAGCGTCCCTTCCATCTCTGGTCGGGACTCTGTTTGCATGTATTAGCTCTAGAATTACCACAGTTATCCAAGTAACGTGGGTACGATCTAAGGAACCATAACTGATTTAATGAGCCATTCGCGGTTTCACCTTAATGCGGCTTGTACTGAGACATGCATGGCTTAATCTTTGAGACAAGCATATGACTACTGGCAGGATCAACCAGGGAGCTGCGTCAACTAGAGCTGAGCAGCCGGCCGCCCGGGAGTGTGTCCCGGGGGCCCGCGCGAACACGCAAGCGTCCGCTCAATTATTCTGCAAACAGGAGGAGGCTGAGCTCCCCTGCACAATACACCTCGAAACCCTCTCAGGTCCCGGCGGCGCGCAGCGCCGTCCTAAGTACTTGGTCGGGTTCGAGAGTGGCGCAATCGCCCGGAGTTTGGCGAGTAGACGCTTTAGGTGCGACCACCCGTGCTCCCAACTGAGCTTGCCGCTGCCGACAGAGGCCCGGGAGCGTGCTGTCGTGGCATTGCCGGCGGGAGACAACACGCGCCACCTACGGTGGCCGGCAGCTCCAACGCCAGCGCCACAGAAGGACAAAAGCCCCACTTGGGTGCCGAAGCGAACTCTCCCAGCACAGCGCACGCGCCAACACGTCCGCACAGCTGCGATACAATCCACCTGCGAGAACCGCAGAGGCGACCGAGCAGCAGACGGCGTCGCGGCGCCGAGCGCCGGGCGGCGGCGCATCCTCAGCGCACACAGTCCTCAATCGGACCAGCACACTGCAGATGTCCACCGCGCTTCGCACCGGGCCCGCGAGGACCTACTTTGGCCGCACGGCGCCGCGTGCAGGGTGCGCCGGCGCGCAGCTGCGCCGCCTGCCGCCTCCGTCGGCCGGCGCGCCTGCCACTGGCCGCCCCCACCAGCCGGCTGTAGCGCGTGCGCCCACGCACCGCGCGGCCAGCACGCCGGGAGGCCCCCCCTCACCGGCCGGGGACGGTCCCACCCAGCCACCGCCGCGTATCGCTTCACACCCACATGCCATTCACGTTCGTGGGCATGGTGGGTATCGCTGAAACAACCGGTTGGTAGCTCAACCGATCGTCGCCATCACTGATTCACCTCTAGCGAGAACAACCGCACCACAACGGTTTACCAGTTGTTCATTTGCGTAACGTCACCAGCAAACGTAGACGTCCATCGCCATTTGCAAATTCAACGATTGTTGCATGCCTGTGTCAGGTGTCACGACACACTATGTCTGCCCACATACACGCAACAACATGTGCACGCTTCGCGAACACGTGGAAGGTGGCCCCCGTACGTATGCGATGTCCATTGCGCGAACGACTGTCAACCGGCCTCTGTCGCATGTCGCAGATGTGGAACGCAGTGCACCATGCTATCACGGTGTGTGAGAGGAGACGACTACGTCTGACAACACGCGCCACTACATCAACAGACGGCTCATGCTGATCGCCATCCACGGCATACCATACTGCAATCCAGCTCTTATAGGGAGACGACACGTAGCTGAGTGCACAATATTTGGACCGTATGGTTCGCCGTTGTTGGCGCAGTCGTGGTACGGTCACACATGTACCACGATGTATCATTCAGTACATGAGGACCAATGTGCAGTACAGTGTGTGATTTGGACGTACAACATCAGCGGACAGTTGACACAAGCCGTACCACAACGTAGGCTGTGCTTCGCCATGCGAATGCCAATGAACAACTGCGAAGGGCATTGAGCATGTACGTCCTACTGCCATCCGCATTACAGTGTATAGCTGCAAGGTGTTTCACATGAAGCGATACTCTGGGGACCGGGCAGTGCGAGTAGCAAACTATATTGCGGGGGTTGCAGTTAGGCAACACTACACTAATTTAACGCGTCGTATGACAATTACAGAGCAGGTTAAGGCCCAACGTGTGTTGGGTTAAGGCCCAACGTGTGTTGGGTTAAGGCCCAACGTGTGTTGGGTTAAGGCCCAACGTGTGTTGGGTTAAGGCCCAACGTGTGTTGGGTTAAGGCCCAACGTGTGTTGGGTTAAGGCCCAACGTGTGTTGGGTTAAGGCCCAACGTGTGTTGGGTTAAGGCCCAACGTGTGTTGGGTTAAGGCCCAACGTGTGTTGGGTTAAGGCCCAACGTGTGTTGGGTTAAGGCCCAACGTGTGTTGGGTTAAGGCCCAACGTGTGTTGGGTTAAGGCCCAACGTGTGTTGGGTTAAGGCCCAACGTGTGTTGGGTTAAGGCCCAACGTGTGTTGGGTTAAGGCCCAACGTGTGTTGGGTTAAGGCCCAACGTGTGTTGGGTTAAGGCCCAACGTGTGTTGGGTTAAGGCCCAACGTGTGTTGGGTTGAGGCCCAACGTGTGTTGGGTTGAGGCGCAACATAGGTTAGGTTGAGGCGCAACATGGGTTAGGTTAAGGCGCAACATGGGTTAGGTTAAGGCGCAACATGGGTTAGGTTAAGGCGCAACATGGGTTAGGTTAAGGCGCAACATGGGTTAGGTTAAGGCGCAACATGGGTTAGGTTAAGGCGCAACATGGGTTAGGTTAAGGCGCAACATGGGTTAGGTTAAGGCGCAACATGGGTTAGGTTAAGGCGCAACATGGGTTAGGTTAAGGCGCAACATGGGTTAGGTTAAGGCGCAACATGGGTTAGGTTAAGGCGCAACATGGGTTAGGTTAAGGCGCAACATGGGTTAGGTTAAGGCGCAACATGGGTTAGGTTAAGGCGCAACATGGGTTAGGTTAAGGCGCAACATGGGTTAGGTTAAGGTACAATATGGGTTAGGTTAAGGTACAATATGGGTTAGGTTAAGGTACAATATGGGTTAGGTTAAGGCGCAACATAGGTTAGGTTAAGGCGCAACATAGGTTAGGTTAAGGCGCAACATAGGTTAGGTTAAGGCGCAACATAGGTTAGGTTAAGGCACAACACGGGTTAGGTTAAGGTACAACACGGGTTAGGTTAAGGTACAACACGGGTTAGGTTAAGGCACAATACGGGTTAGGTTAAGGCACAATACGGGTTAGGTTAAGGCACAATACGGGTTAGGTTAAGGCACAATACGGGTTAGGTTAAGGCACAATACGGGTTAGGTTAAGGCACAATACGGGTTAGGTTAAGGCACAATACGGGTTAGGTTAAGGCACAATACGGGTTAGGTTAAGGCACAATACGGGTTAGGTTAAGGCACAATACGGGTTAGGTTAAGGCACAATACGGGTTAGGTTAAGGCACAATACGGGTTAGGTTAAGGCACAATACGGGTTAGGTTAAGGCACAATACGGGTTAGGTTAAGGCACAATACGGGTTAGGTTAAGGCACAATACGGGTTAGGTTAAGGTACACATTGTTGTAAGGAAAGGTGTTTTGGGGGGGGGGGGCCGGTTTGTTGATTGTGATTATCGTAAGTAAATGACTGCGGCATCATCTGATTTGGCACGTCAGGGTGCACCTTTGGCTCATGACAGGCGGCGCTCTGATTCCATGCTTGTGGCAGACCTGTGTCTTTCATTCCTGCCATTGTTTTTGTGGTGTGACAGGAGGCAGTATTGTGATGTTGGGTGCACCCCTGTGTAGGACATGTGTGGGTGTTGGTGGCTTAGCTGAGCAATGGTGGTTGTCGGAAGGGTGGGATATTCTGTTTTCCGAGTGGACCTCCCGGTCTGGTTATGATAGTGTGGATTGTCTAATGTGGCAGAGAGGATGCACTGGGTGTTGTTCCATGCTGGTGCTTACATATTGTCTGTGTGCCTGTTACAGGCAGAGAGTAGTGCGTGATAAGAGTGTCTGGCTGACGTGTGATTGTGAGCAGAGTCTTTCAGCATGTATACGGACAGTTGTATACATTATCTGTATTCTGATGGCTCTATCTATTACTAATCAGCGCCGTGTATACGTTTAATCCGGTTCCAGTCGAAACTATTGTATCTCTGTACATTAGTGACACGGCGAGCCCGCTATGTAGTTACTCGTCTCGGCAGCTTCCACCGGTGTATGGCAAATGATTATAAGGAATCAGTCTAGTCGTCAATACCGATAGTGTGACGTCACATGTCTGGGGTGGGGGACGCTGCGCCCTTCCGGTGGGTCATGGCCTAGGAAGACTCTTCCCACGCAGGGGGGCTTGGACTGTCATTGACTCTTCCGAGTAATATACTTGCCGTACGTTTTTGCGACTGCGAGTGCAACGCTCACCGGTACCGACATGGATGGAGCGCCTCCTAGCTGCCGCTGAGCATCTGCATTCGTACAGAGAGCAACGCGATCGCGTCTGTAGCTCGTACGTGGTACAGCTCGCAGCTCATGTATATGGACAGCGGGAATGTCGCATATTGGACATAACTCTTCATGAAACGCACGTTATAGGGGTGGATTGCACATTGCGAGTGCGAGCAAAGTCCGCCGTTCATCCGCTGGAGTTGCGAGTTGGGCGGTTGGGGTGGGGAACGAACGGGTGCAGGTGGAGTGATTGCCGGTCCACGACTTCGTGCGGCAGAGGCGCTGGCGTTGGGGTGCTGTTGTCGACAGAGGATGCAGGCTTTGTGGGTGGGGTCGAAAGAAGGGCACTGTGGGCCCATGGCTGTCTTAGTCGGCTTGGCGTCTCATAGATGACGGTATCGTCGTTGCAGGAGGTCATGTTGCGGGAGACCTACAGATGGCAGTATGTTTTGCGGTGCGCTCGACATGGCGGACGTAGTGTTGTCAGATTCGCATAGATGGAGGTATTGCATGTGGTTTCGCCGTATTTTCATAGATGGCGATACTGTTTTGCCGGCATGGTTGGCGTA
>NC_060121.1:590892917-590895417 GCF_021461395.2 Schistocerca americana
GGAGCTGCGTCAACTAGAGCTGAGCAGCCGGCCGCCCGGGAGTGTGTCCCGGGCGCCCGCGCGAACACGCAAGCGTCCGCTCAATTATTCTGCAAACAGGAGGAGGCTGAGCTCCCCTGCACAATACACCTCGAAACCCTCTCAGGTCCCGGCGGCGCGCAGCGCCGTCCTAAGTACTTGGTCGGGTTCGAGAGTGGCGCAATCGCCCGGAGTTTGGCGAGTAGACGCTTTAGGTGCGACCACCCGTGCTCCCAACTGAGCTTGCCGCTGCCGACAGAGGCCCGGGAGCGTGCTGTCGTGGCATTGCCGGCGGGAGACAACACGCGCCACCTACGGTGGCCGGCAGCTCCAACGCCAGCGCCACAGAAGGACAAAAGCCCCACTTGGGTGCCGAAGCGAACTCTCCCAGCACAGCGCACGCGCCAACACGTCCGCACAGCTGCGATACAATCCACCTGCGAGAACCGCAGAGGCGACCGAGCAGCAGACGGCGTCGCGGCGCCGAGCGCCGGGCGGCGGCGCATCCTCAGCGCACACAGTCCTCAATCGGACCAGCACACTGCAGATGTCCACCGCGCTTCGCACCGGGCCCGCGAGGACCTACTTTGGCCGCACGGCGCCGCGTGCAGGGTGCGCCGGCGCGCAGCTGCGCCGCCTGCCGCCTCCGTCGGCCGGCGCGCCTGCCACTGGCCGCCCCCACCAGCCGGCTGTAGCGCGTGCGCCCACGCACCGCGCGGCCAGCACGCCGGGAGGCCCCCCCTCACCGGCCGGGGACGGTCCCACCCAGCCACCGCCGCGTATCGCTTCACACCCACATGCCATTCACGTTCGTGGGCATGGTGGGTATCGCTGAAACAACCGGTTGGTAGCTCAACCGATCGTCGCCATCACTGATTCACCTCTAGCGAGAACAACCGCACCACAACGGTTTACCAGTTGTTCATTTGCGTAACGTCACCAGCAAACGTAGACGTCCATCGCCATTTGCAAATTCAACGATTGTTGCATGCCTGTGTCAGGTGTCACGACACACTATGTCTGCCCACATACACGCAACAACATGTGCACGCTTCGCGAACACGTGGAAGGTGGCCCCCGTACGTATGCGATGTCCATTGCGCGAACGACTGTCAACCGGCCTCTGTCGCATGTCGCAGATGTGGAACGCAGTGCACCATGCTATCACGGTGTGTGAGAGGAGACGACTACGTCTGACAACACGCGCCACTACATCAACAGACGGCTCATGCTGATCGCCATCCACGGCATACCATACTGCAATCCAGCTCTTATAGGGAGACGACACGTAGCTGAGTGCACAATATTTGGACCGTATGGTTCGCCGTTGTTGGCGCAGTCGTGGTACGGTCACACATGTACCACGATGTATCATTCAGTACATGAGGACCAATGTGCAGTACAGTGTGTGATTTGGACGTACAACATCAGCGGACAGTTGACACAAGCCGTACCACAACGTAGGCTGTGCTTCGCCATGCGAATGCCAATGAACAACTGCGAAGGGCATTGAGCATGTACGTCCTACTGCCATCCGCATTACAGTGTATAGCTGCAAGGTGTTTCACATGAAGCGATACTCTGGGGACCGGGCAGTGCGAGTAGCAAACTATATTGCGGGGGTTGCAGTTAGGCAACACTACACTAATTTAACGCGTCGTATGACAATTACAGAGCAGGTTAAGGCCCAACGTGTGTTGGGTTAAGGCCCAACGTGTGTTGGGTTAAGGCCCAACGTGTGTTGGGTTAAGGCCCAACGTGTGTTGGGTTAAGGCCCAACGTGTGTTGGGTTAAGGCCCAACGTGTGTTGGGTTAAGGCCCAACGTGTGTTGGGTTAAGGCCCAACGTGTGTTGGGTTAAGGCCCAACGTGTGTTGGGTTAAGGCCCAACGTGTGTTGGGTTAAGGCCCAACGTGTGTTGGGTTAAGGCCCAACGTGTGTTGGGTTAAGGCCCAACGTGTGTTGGGTTAAGGCCCAACGTGTGTTGGGTTAAGGCCCAACGTGTGTTGGGTTAAGGCCCAACGTGTGTTGGGTTAAGGCCCAACGTGTGTTGGGTTAAGGCCCAACGTGTGTTGGGTTAAGGCCCAACGTGTGTTGGGTTAAGGCCCAACGTGTGTTGGGTTGAGGCCCAACGTGTGTTGGGTTGAGGCGCAACATAGGTTAGGTTGAGGCGCAACATAGGTTAGGTTGAGGCGCAACATGGGTTAGGTTAAGGCGCAACATGGGTTAGGTTAAGGCGCAACATGGGTTAGGTTAAGGCGCAACATGGGTTAGGTTAAGGCGCAACATGGGTTAGGTTAAGGCGCAACATGGGTTAGGTTAAGGCGCAACATGGGTTAGGTTAAGGCGCAACATGGGTTAGGTTAAGGCGCAACATGGGTTAGGTTAAGGCGCAACATGGGTTAGGTTAAGGCGCAACATGGGTTAGGTTAAGGCGCAACATGGGTTAGGTTAAGGCGCAACATGGGTTAGGTTAAGGCGCA
>NC_060121.1:590905417-590915417 GCF_021461395.2 Schistocerca americana
TGCCCACCGAGCTAACCCCAGTGGGCGTGCCCCTGGCACCGGGCTGGCCTTCTGACAATCGCTGCAGGTCAAAAACAGAAACAAAAATTTCCTACACTCTACTCCTACAACCATAGTATATATTGTTATTATTTGTCGTAGTTAGTGTGCTATAGTCTAGTCGGTATGGTCACACCCTCCCCCTAATCCTGGATGCGTCGGATCCCGATCGTTGTTGACGATCAGCCAGTACGCACCCCGGCGGAATGGGATGATGCGTTGTGTCTAGAGAATTTGTGATCCTACCTACTCAATTTCCCTTCTGTATTCCCTTAGGACCTTGGCGGAAACCTCGCTAGCCAGTTTATCAATGATAGTGAAGGTGGTAGCGTCCCTAATGAGATGGAAGGTGTCTGTGTTAGGTAGTGAATTTCGTAAATCCCGTGCTACGTCGTCGAAAAGCGGACACTCATAGACCACATGGTCCGGTGTGCCCAGTTCAGCACCACAGTCACACGATGGTGTCGCTCTTTTCCCGAACCGGCAAAGATATGCCGGGTACGGGCCATGCCCAGTGAGGAAGTGCAGCAGTCCCTTACTTGGCTGGAAGTGTTTCATCTGTAGTCTTTCCTGTACATTTGGTAATAGTTGGTATGTTCTTCTTCCGGTCTCTTCCCCATCCCAAATTTCCTGCCAAAGTTCCATTCCCCTTCTTCCAATTGTAATTTTGTCCCCCACTCTGACTCCCATTATATCCATTGTTTTTTCTATTCTCCCCTTTTTTACCCAATACCATGCCGCCTGCTCCCTGATTTTTACATCAAGGGGGCATAGGCCCATGAGTACTAGTAATGCTCCCCCTGGAGATGTTCTATATGCCCCCACTGAACGAAGTATCATGTTTCGCTGCACCCTCCGCACGGCCATGGCAGGAACGACCCTCGTGAGCCTGTGGGCCCAGACCCCGGACCCGTAGCCCACGATGGAAACCAGGATGGTGTTATGATACAATTTGATGAGACTTGGTGGAAGATGAAAACGTCTATGGCCAATGTTGATGAGATTATTTAGCACCTCTAAAGCCCTGTGTGTAGTTGCCTCGATATGCCTGCTGAAACTCCATTTTTCATCTAATATTAGCCCTAAGTATCTAGCTTCTCGACGACGCATAACTGGCGTGCCATCCATCCTAACTGTAGGGTTTCTGACCAATTGGCCCTTTAAGAGTAGATAAGTCGATTTGTTTGGTGCTATTTTTTGCTTCGTTTTGTGGCACCATTGTGAAAGTTGTGTCATGGTTCTCTCTATCTTTGGTTCTAGTTCCTCTCGGCTCCGGCCGCCAACCAACAGGAGGAGGTCATCTGCGTAAGCTATCACCTCTAGCACATCTGCACAGCTCTCCAAGGTCTCAAGAAGAGGCTCCATATTAACATCCCAAAAGAGTGGCCCCAGGACAGAGCCCTGTGGACACCCCTTTGTTATCTTTTTGCCCACTCTACCGCTAGGGGATGATAGCCAGACCTCCCTGTCCTCACAATAGCTCCTAAGACAGCCATATAGCGGCCCTGGGCACTCCTTCTCTCGCAAGCGAGAGAAAAGTGAAGGCCACCACAGGTTGTCAAAGGCGCCACTGATGTCCACCATGATGCCAACTATATACTTATGTGTGGATGACCCGCAGACCTCAGCCGCCATGGCGATTGCGTCAGACGCAGAACGCCCCGGCCTAAAGCCGAACTGCCTGCTGCTCATTCCACAAAGCACTCGGTGTGCCATCAGCCTGTCAGCCAGTAGCCTCTCTAGCAATTTTCCCAACAGATCCAACAGACAAATGGGTCTGTAGGACTTGACCTCCTTTGGGTCCTTATCCGGTCCCTTTTTTATAATTACTACATTTGCTTGTTTCCAGATGGTAGGAAACCTTTTGAGGCTTAGGGCCTCATTGTAGATTCTTGCCAGAGGTGCTACCAGTTGAGGAGCGAGGTATTGTACCACCTCCGCTATAATGCCGTCTGGTCCTGGGGCCTTTCCTCTCTTAAGTGCTTTAATGTGCTCCGCCACCTCGTTCTCCGAAAAAGGGTACACCAAGGTGTTGTTTTGGTACTCTTCTACCTGGGCTTGCCTAATTAGGCCTTGTTCTTCTGTGTCCTCATTTTCCACGTCATCCGGAAGTAGGGACCGGAGAAGGACTTCAGCAGTTTCCTGCCATGTCCCAGTCATCCGATTCCCATCCCGGACGGTAGATAGTACCATAGGTGACCTAATTTTTTCCCTGACTATTTTATATGGAATGCCCCAGGGATCTATAGCCAATTGGCTTTGGACGTACTTCTCCCAACTTACCAGCCTTACCCTTTTGAGCTCCCTCTGGAACTCCTCCTTGGCATTCCTATAGACTCCCAGCCATCTCTGTTTTTCTTCCCAGACGACACTTCGCTGATAGTACCTCCTCGCCCTCCTAACCGACTGACGCAACTGCCCTAGTTCAGCTGACCATGGTGCCGGGGAGGCCGCGACAGCCCTCCTCCTAGTTGGTACTGCAGCCTTTACCGCTCTTGTGATGGCACTAACCAGCTCCACAGCATGCCTGTCGACGTCTTCATCACCCTCCGGCCATATCGGTAGAACAAACTCTCTTGCAAGGCGCTCCCAATCAGTTTTATTATAGTTTAGCTGAAACTCCCACCCTATGTCCCAGTGGCATTCCCTATCTGTAAGCTCAAACGTTATTAAATTATGGTCACTCGTTGTTATTTGGTCTCTTACTTTCCAATTATTCAAATGCCCAGCAAAGTTAGGTGATACTAATGTTATGTCTATGTTGGTTCCTCCTCCTCCACCGCCTGTGTAGGTGGGGGGATTCCCGGCTCTATTAGCGACCAAGTATTGTAGTGACATTATTGTCTCCTCCATCTTCTCCCCTCTTCCGTCCCGGGTGCCACTGTACCACAGGGGGGATTTCGCATTGACATCTGCCACCACCACTATCTTTCTACCTCTTAACGCTGCTGTTACTCTTGATAGATGGTCTAAATAGGCCTCGATGTCCTCGCCATATTGGAAGTACATATTGACTAAGTGAATGACCCCGACTGGAGTCTGGAGTTCAGTCACAATACAGTGTTCGTTTGAGAAATGAGCCAAAACTGTGACTCGTATGGCTTTATTTAAAACTATAGTGGTGGCTTTAGGATCATCTCCAAAAGATACTATTTGCCAGCTGACACTGGCGAAAGCTATGTTCCCTGCAAGAGAGTATGGCTCCTGCAGACAGAGTACATCAAGACTCATCTCCTCCACCACCCTCCGTAGCTCCTGCATGACCAATCGGCTGTTATGTGCATTAAGTTGTCCTATTTGTAATTTAATCATCATGGGAAGTACGTGTGTACGTATTGTTCTGGAAAGGTCTTTCTCCAGTCAAAAGCTATCCTTCCATTGGCTAGAACAGCCTGCTTATAAATTTCATCTAAATCGAATTTTTCGTTCCTCCTTTGGAAAACCTTCTGAACAAGGTCACGCAGGGCGCCGAGGTCAGTGGGGAGATTCATGGTCTTTAACTGTATCCTATCAACAGCCTCCATGGCCGAGAAGGTGACTTTACGTCCGTACTGGTGTCCCACCCTCACTATATGCCTTAATGCTGTGGTCAGGACAGCCGGCTCCTCCAGACGCGAAAGTTGCAAAGCGTGTTCTAAATTTGGGTAGATCCTGATGGGGTCCACCTCTAAACGTTTAACTAACGGTTGGTCACAGGTATGGGTAACTACTGTACTACTAATTGCATTGACTTGGACTGGTCCTACAGATGTGAAGTTACTTTTAGTTTGGCCCGCTATTGCAGGACGCCTGACTGTGGGTGCCCGATCTTCTGGCGGTCTCGAGTTCCGGGGGGAGGGGAGAGCGATTGCTTCCCTTTCACACGGATCTGTCTGGATGGATACATCTACCATTTTTTCTGCTTTTCTTTCTTTAATGAAGGTTAAAAATTGCCTGAATTTGACAGCCCTGGCCGCGTCCCTACGCCTCTTCCCCGGAGACTTCCTTTTTGGCATCCTGCGCACAACTGCGGTTTCAGCCATAGTCAATCCTTGAAATTAACCTTTGCTCCAGCATCCTGTAAGTTGGGCAATTCCTACCTGAGGCATTGCAGGTCTTCTTGCCTCTCTTTGTACATGGGATACAGATTCCGGATTTTGTACAATTTTTTCTAATGTGATCTTCCGCTCCACATCTGGAGCAAGCCGGCTTCCTGTCACAGTACTTGTGGATATGATCTAAATCTCCACAATTGTGGCAGCGAGGCACCACCAAGTAGTCCCTAACGTTAATAGCATGAAACCCAACATATATCCTTCCCATAGATGTGAGCTTTTTCCACATAGATCCTGTAACTTCTGCTACGTGATGCACTGTTTGCCTGTCTCGTGGTCCTGTCTTAAATTTTAATTTGAATTCATTTGTAAATTGATCATTAGTCATGTCATCGAAATTCTGATTCTTTATCGTGTTACACAATTCATTGTTATCCATCGTAACCGGTACATCATACATTATTACGAGTGGATTCCTTTTCTTTGGGGGTTCACACTTGACTGCCTTGCACAAATTTTGATTATTAAGAATTTTATTTTTATCTTCTTCAGTCGCCACGTCCACAATCACTACATTTTTAGTTGCCCTTACTTTATTAACTTTTATCTTATCCTTTACTGGGTTAATAACAGTCGTGAAAATCTCCTGAACCTTCTTTGTGTCTTGGCCAGGCAGGGGTCTTAAAAAGACCGCCGTGTCTGGCTTTTGTGCCACTTTCGCTATCGTCTCTCTCGTTGTCTGGGACTTGGGTGCAGCCTGAGCTACTACACCAGCCCATGTCCTAGCCGGTTGTCTCCTAAGGGTGAAGTTTTCCCGTTGCAGCTCCACCACTCGCCCCTCAAGCCTTGCATGAGCAATCGCCCAGGAGGCAAGTTCATTTTTTATGGCCAAGATCGCGGTTTGACTGATCTTACCATTCTTAACGTTGGACTCCAACAGCTGTGTAATTCTGTTGTGTCTCTCCGTAACACTTTCGTCGATATCCTGCATTTGCCCCGATGGGTCGGGAACAGAAAGCATCGAAGCTCTCGCGGAAGCACACGATTCACTTGTCTCAGGTTCAGCCATGATTGACAAGTGAAGAAAAAGGGGGTTGGGAGCCCGTCTCTAACCCCGGACCGGCTCCTCTGGCATGGGGGGGGACTAAGATGCAGCTCGCCCACCAACCTTGTCCCTAGGCCAAGGGCACCTCTGAGCCGCCGAGTTCAGCACACCGTTGCCAGTGTCCTGGTCCCCTTCAGTGGCCCCGTCACCGACGATTTCTCCCAGTGTTCCTCGGCAAGTGCACCCCGCACTCCGGAGAAGCGGATGCACTTCTCGCCCTTCGCCGCCTACTAGCCCGAGCTCCCACCTACAGGCCAAGGACCCGCTCCTACTCAGGTGGCGGGCCGGTCACCCAGTCGTTCGACGGTCTGGACCCAGCTAACCTGGCCCAGGCGATGTCACCACCCCCTGGGTTTGGCAGAACACGCCCCAGTTTACCACGGGCGCGGCGAAGTGCACTTGCCGACTCGCGCCGAGGTCCCACGCCGACAAACGACGTCGCTGGCATACAGAGCACCGGCTGGTCTTGTGCTCTGCGAGTTGAGGGACAGATGGTTAGTCCCTCAGACACAGCTCCCCCTGTGCCACGCACCCTTCGCTTTCGCCTTGGGTTGGGGGCGTTTAACGTCCTACCGTGACGGGAGTTTAACGTCCTTCCTTGACACAACGACAACCCTCACCGTTCCACAGCCCGGAGGTGTTATGAGAGTGATGATGTGATAAAATGATGGTATGGCCCGGGTCTTATGTTGTGGAGTTTGACATCATCGAGACGGTGCGGCACTCAAACCCGAGTTACGTTCCCCGGAGGGCCTCCACACGTACTGGGGGATCATGGCCGACCATGTCTCACCCACCGCTTTTGATAATTCACGGTGGGCCAGTGCGGTTCAGTGAGGATTGCACCCAGTTAAGGGCTAGCCGTTTAACGTCATGCATGGACGGCCCTTCCCGTGTTAGCTTCACCCCATCTAAGGGGGTTACTGAGCGCCGGGGCCACGTCAAGGCCACGGGATAGGACATTACGGTCCCCGCCCCACTCAGGTTCCTCTGAGCCACAGAGCACTTCAGACAGTCTGAAGATTTCCGGGAATCAGAGGGTCTCCTGGCGGTTTTAACCCAGTTACGGAAGGCAACACACCTTCCCCAGGTGGCGCCACGCAGACCGCTTTCCCGTGCGTCGGGACTCTGTTTGCATGTATTAGCTCTAGAATTACCACAGTTATCCAAGTAACGTGGGTACGATCTAAGGAACCATAACTGATTTAATGAGCCATTCGCGGTTTCACCTTAATGCGGCTTGTACTGAGACATGCATGGCTTAATCTTTGAGACAAGCATATGACTACTGGCAGGATCAACCAGGGAGCTGCGTCAACTAGAGCTGAGCAGCCGGCCGCCCGGGAGTGTGTCCCGGGGGCCCGCGCGAACACGCAAGCGTCCGCTCAATTATTCTGCAAACAGGAGGAGGCTGAGCTCCCCTGCACAATACACCTCGAAACCCTCTCAGGTCCCGGCGGCGCGCAGCGCCGTCCTAAGTACTTGGTCGGGTTCGAGAGTGGCGCAATCGCCCGGAGTTTGGCGAGTAGACGCTTTAGGTGCGACCACCCGTGCTCCCAACTGAGCTTGCCGCTGCCGACAGAGGCCCGGGAGCGTGCTGTCGTGGCATTGCCGGCGGGAGACAACACGCGCCACCTACGGTGGCCGGCAGCTCCAACGCCAGCGCCACAGAAGGACAAAAGCCCCACTTGGGTGCCGAAGCGAACTCTCCCAGCACAGCGCACGCGCCAACACGTCCGCACAGCTGCGATACAATCCACCTGCGAGAACCGCAGAGGCGACCGAGCAGCAGACGGCGTCGCGGCGCCGAGCGCCGGGCGGCGGCGCATCCTCAGCGCACACAGTCCTCAATCGGACCAGCACACTGCAGATGTCCACCGCGCTTCGCACCGGGCCCGCGAGGACCTACTTTGGCCGCACGGCGCCGCGTGCAGGGTGCGCCGGCGCGCAGCTGCGCCGCCTGCCGCCTCCGTCGGCCGGCGCGCCTGCCACTGGCCGCCCCCACCAGCCGGCTGTAGCGCGTGCGCCCACGCACCGCGCGGCCAGCACGCCGGGAGGCCCCCCCTCACCGGCCGGGGACGGTCCCACCCAGCCACCGCCGCGTATCGCTTCACACCCACATGCCATTCACGTTCGTGGGCATGGTGGGTATCGCTGAAACAACCGGTTGGTAGCTCAACCGATCGTCGCCATCACTGATTCACCTCTAGCGAGAACAACCGCACCACAACGGTTTACCAGTTGTTCATTTGCGTAACGTCACCAGCAAACGTAGACGTCCATCGCCATTTGCAAATTCAACGATTGTTGCATGCCTGTGTCAGGTGTCACGACACACTATGTCTGCCCACATACACGCAACAACATGTGCACGCTTCGCGAACACGTGGAAGGTGGCCCCCGTACGTATGCGATGTCCATTGCGCGAACGACTGTCAACCGGCCTCTGTCGCATGTCGCAGATGTGGAACGCAGTGCACCATGCTATCACGGTGTGTGAGAGGAGACGACTACGTCTGACAACACGCGCCACTACATCAACAGACGGCTCATGCTGATCGCCATCCACGGCATACCATACTGCAATCCAGCTCTTATAGGGAGACGACACGTAGCTGAGTGCACAATATTTGGACCGTATGGTTCGCCGTTGTTGGCGCAGTCGTGGTACGGTCACACATGTACCACGATGTATCATTCAGTACATGAGGACCAATGTGCAGTACAGTGTGTGATTTGGACGTACAACATCAGCGGACAGTTGACACAAGCCGTACCACAACGTAGGCTGTGCTTCGCCATGCGAATGCCAATGAACAACTGCGAAGGGCATTGAGCATGTACGTCCTACTGCCATCCGCATTACAGTGTATAGCTGCAAGGTGTTTCACATGAAGCGATACTCTGGGGACCGGGCAGTGCGAGTAGCAAACTATATTGCGGGGGTTGCAGTTAGGCAACACTACACAAATTTAACGCGTCGTATGACAATTACAGAGCAGGTTAAGGCCCAACGTGTGTTGGGTTAAGGCCCAACGTGTGTTGGGTTAAGGCCCAACGTGTGTTGGGTTAAGGCCCAACGTGTGTTGGGTTAAGGCCCAACGTGTGTTGGGTTAAGGCCCAACGTGTGTTGGGTTAAGGCCCAACGTGTGTTGGGTTAAGGCCCAACGTGTGTTGGGTTAAGGCCCAACGTGTGTTGGGTTAAGGCCCAACGTGTGTTGGGTTAAGGCCCAACGTGTGTTGGGTTAAGGCCCAACGTGTGTTGGGTTAAGGCCCAACGTGTGTTGGGTTAAGGCCCAACGTGTGTTGGGTTAAGGCCCAACGTGTGTTGGGTTAAGGCCCAACGTGTGTTGGGTTAAGGCCCAACGTGTGTTGGGTTAAGGCCCAACGTGTGTTGGGTTAAGGCCCAACGTGTGTTGGGTTAAGGCCCAACGTGTGTTGGGTTGAGGCCCAACGTGTGTTGGGTTGAGGCGCAACATAGGTTAGGTTGAGGCGCAACATAGGTTAGGTTGAGGCGCAACATGGGTTAGGTTAAGGCGCAACATGGGTTAGGTTAAGGCGCAACATGGGTTAGGTTAAGGCGCAACATGGGTTAGGTTAAGGCGCAACATGGGTTAGGTTAAGGCGCAACATGGGTTAGGTTAAGGCGCAACATGGGTTAGGTTAAGGCGCAACATGGGTTAGGTTAAGGCGCAACATGGGTTAGGTTAAGGCGCAACATGGGTTAGGTTAAGGCGCAACATGGGTTAGGTTAAGGCGCAACATGGGTTAGGTTAAGGCGCAACATAGGTTAGGTTAAGGCGCAACATGGGTTAGGTTAAGGCGCAACATGGGTTAGGTTAAGGTACAATATGGGTTAGGTTAAGGTACAATATGGGTTAGGTTAAGGTACAATATGGGTTAGGTTAAGGCGCAACATAGGTTAGGTTAAGGCGCAACATAGGTTAGGTTAAGGCGCAACATAGGTTAGGTTAAGGCGCAACATAGGTTAGGTTAAGGTACAACACGGGTTAGGTTAAGGTACAACACGGGTTAGGTTAAGGTACAACACGGGTTAGGTTAAGGTGCAACACGGGTTAGGTTAAGGTACAACACGGGTTAGGTTAAGGTACAACACGGGTTAGGTTAAGGTACAACACGGGTTAGGTTAAGGTACAACACGGGTTAGGTTAAGGTACAACACGGGTTAGGTTAAGGCACAACACGGGTTAGGTTAAGGCACAATACGGGTTAGGTTAAGGCACAACACGGGTTAGGTTAAGGCACAACACGGGTTAGGTTAAGGCACAACACGGGTTAGGTTAAGGCACAATACGGGTTAGGTTAAGGCACAATACGGGTTAGGTTAAGGCACAATACGGGTTAGGTTAAGGCACAATACGGGTTAGGTTAAGGCACAATACGGGTTAGGTTAAGGCACAATACGGGTTAGGTTAAGGCACAATACGGGTTAGGTTAAGGCACAATACGGGTTAGGTTAAGGCACAATACGGGTTAGGTTAAGGCACAATACGGGTTAGGTTAAGGCACAATACGGGTTAGGTTAAGGCACAATACGGGTTAGGTTAAGGCACAATACGGGTTAGGTTAAGGCACAATACGGGTTAGGTTAAGGCACAATACGGGTTAGGTTAAGGCACAATACGGGTTAGGTTAAGGCACAATACGGGTTAGGTTAAGGCACAATACGGGTTAGGTTAAGGTACACATTGTTGTAAGGAAAGGTGTTTTGGGGGGGGGGGCCGGTTTGTTGATTGTGATTATCGTAAGTAAATGACTGCGGCATCATCTGATTTGGCACGTCAGGGTGCACCTTTGGCTC
>NC_060121.1:590920417-590922917 GCF_021461395.2 Schistocerca americana
CTGCGACGGCTGCGTCGATGAGGGACTGCAATCCCCTCGCGGTCGATGCAAAAAGCAGGACGTCATCTGCGAAGGCCGCAGCGTTAACTCTGCGACCAAGGATCCGAGCTCCGATGTGGGAGGGAAGTTGACTCAAAACATAGTCCACCGCAAAATTGAAAAGGAGGGGGGAGAGGGGGTCACCCTGACGCACACCCCTAGCCGGCTGCAGGGGCACGCCCACGTCGGCGCCGCCCGCTATCACCGTCGTGCTACCCTCGTAACACCTTTCGACGTACTCAATAAAGCAATCCGGCAGGCCATGAGCCCTCAGCACGGGGCGGAGGGCGGCATGGTCCACCGAATCGAACGCTTTAGAGACGTCGATCGATGCCACAAAAACAGAGCGACAGGAGCGGACTGCGTCGGTGAGAGCAGTGTCCAAGATGAAGGTGTTTTCCAACATCCCATCCCGGGGGATGAATGCCTGCTGACGTTCGTCCACAGCACATGCACGCATCAGGCGTGACGCGAGAACCTTGTGAAAGGTCCGCGCCAACACCGAGCAGACCGTAATGGGGCGAAAGTCAGCGGGGGATGTTGGTGCAGCCGTTTTGGGGAGAAGTGACGTCCGGGCGCGAAGCAGACGCTCGGGGAGGGCGCGGGCCAGGAGGAAGAGGTTCAAGAGTTTCACCAGGACTTCATGCGGCAGGCGCCGCAGCTCCGCTGGAGTCAGGCCGTCCGGCCCGGCTGCCGATCCCCTGGGCGGCAAGGCAGCAGCGACCTCCTCACGTGTGACCGGCCCCCATAGGCACTCAGGAGCGACAGGCTCCGAGTGCGGGAGAAGGCGGTCACGGATGAAGCCGGCGGTGGAGATCGGCTTCTTCGTGAAGAGGTCCGCCCAGAAGTCCAGCAGACCGGGGATGTCGGGTGGCGGCTGCAGCAGGGTGCCGTCCAGCAAGCCGCGCACGCAACGTGCACGCGACCTACGGAAGGCGTCCTGTGTCCGCGCGTATTCCCAGCGGCGCCGCTTGCGCTTCTGCAGCGGCGGGGCGGCAGGCGGCCGCTTGGATGGTTGGCGCGGCCGCTGTGTCCTGGTGATCGACCTCTCCCCCCTGGACCCGACCGACGCAAGGGCATCCGGGAGCATGCCCAGGATGACATCGGGCGGCGTGCCCCGCCCCAGACCAATGACTCGATCCAGGGCAGAGAAACGCTGGGCGGAAGCAGGTAGCCCCGCCAGATGCTCCCAGATGGCGGCGTCAGTCGGCCCCTCCGGCGGCGGCCCGGTGGTGTCGGCCGCGAAGTCCTCAGCTGCGTCGACGGGCGGCGCAGCGGCCTCGCCCGCGTCAGGCAGCGAGCTCGCTGCTCCACGGCGGGACGCCGGCTCTTCACCCCGACCGATCTCAAGTGCCTCCATGAATTGGCGGACAAGCTGCTTGTGGGCAGCTTGCCGCCGTCGGCACTTGATTGCCTCAAGCGTTCGGTCGGGGAACATCCTGGTAAGTTCTTGATTTACAAAGAAGAACCGGGCGTCCCTCTCCAGGAACAGTTCGGCCTCTGCCTTGGCGAGCGACAGGACTTCTTCCTCCGTCCACCTCGCGCGATGCCTCTCCGTCACGATCTCAGCGTTGGCGGCCGCAGGGTGTTGGCGGCGGCGATGGACCCCGAGACCGTTCTTCGTGGTAAAAGTGCGGTGGCACTCACTGCAAGCAAAGGGAGCTACACAAACTATCGCATTTTCGTTACGGCCGGTTGGCCGGATAGGTGCTGGGGTAGCTGGGGTGGCACCTTCAGCGGAAGGGCCACCATCTCTTGTTTCTTGTCGGCTGCCCCCAACTATAAAGGGATAATGCGAGGGGGGGCTGGTAACCCCCCCAAGCCCCTGGTGCGGTCTTCCACTCTGCAAAAATCAGCGGGCCCACGAGAAGGGGAGAAGACCGCAGGAGAGGAGAGGCTAAGAGGGCTAGGCCCATGTATTGCGCATCACTCTCCCTGTAACTATAACCCAAGGAAGGCACCTCGCAGCAGCAGCACGACTACATCAAGACCGCACTTCGAAAAGCCAAGTCCGGATGCAGCCACACCGCCGCCACTTGGCCACCTTAAGAGAGTCATAGTTACTCCCGCCGTTTACCCGCGCCTTGCTTGAATTTCTTCACGTTGACATTCAGAGCACTGGGCAGAAATCACATTGCGTCAACACCCGCTAGGGCCATCGCAATGCTTTGTTTTAATTAGACAGTCGGATTCCCCCAGTCCGTGCCAGTTCTGAGTTGATCGTTGAATGGCGGCCGAAGAGAATCCGCGCACCCGCGCGCCCCCGGAGGAGCACGCTAAGGCGGACGCGGCCTCGCAGCAAGGAAGATCCGTGGGAGGCCAAGGCACGGGACCGAGCTCGGATCCTGCACGCAGGTTGAAGCACCGGGGCGCGAACGCCGCGCAGGCGCGCGCATCCTGCACCGCCGGCCAGCACGAGGCCAACCAACGGCGAGAGCAGACCACGCCCGCGCTAAACGCC
>NC_060121.1:590927917-590930417 GCF_021461395.2 Schistocerca americana
CGGCTTGTACTGAGACATGCATGGCTTAATCTTTGAGACAAGCATATGACTACTGGCAGGATCAACCAGGGAGCTGCGTCAACTAGAGCTGAGCAGCCGGCCGCCCGGGAGTGTGTCCCGGGGGCCCGCGCGAACACGCAAGCGTCCGCTCAATTATTCTGCAAACAGGAGGAGGCTGAGCTCCCCTGCACAATACACCTCGAAACCCTCTCAGGTCCCGGCGGCGCGCAGCGCCGTCCTAAGTACTTGGTCGGGTTCGAGAGTGGCGCAATCGCCCGGAGTTTGGCGAGTAGACGCTTTAGGTGCGACCACCCGTGCTCCCAACTGAGCTTGCCGCTGCCGACAGAGGCCCGGGAGCGTGCTGTCGTGGCATTGCCGGCGGGAGACAACACGCGCCACCTACGGTGGCCGGCAGCTCCAACGCCAGCGCCACAGAAGGACAAAAGCCCCACTTGGGTGCCGAAGCGAACTCTCCCAGCACAGCGCACGCGCCAACACGTCCGCACAGCTGCGATACAATCCACCTGCGAGAACCGCAGAGGCGACCGAGCAGCAGACGGCGTCGCGGCGCCGAGCGCCGGGCGGCGGCGCATCCTCAGCGCACACAGTCCTCAATCGGACCAGCACACTGCAGATGTCCACCGCGCTTCGCACCGGGCCCGCGAGGACCTACTTTGGCCGCACGGCGCCGCGTGCAGGGTGCGCCGGCGCGCAGCTGCGCCGCCTGCCGCCTCCGTCGGCCGGCGCGCCTGCCACTGGCCGCCCCCACCAGCCGGCTGTAGCGCGTGCGCCCACGCACCGCGCGGCCAGCACGCCGGGAGGCCCCCCCTCACCGGCCGGGGACGGTCCCACCCAGCCACCGCCGCGTATCGCTTCACACCCACATGCCATTCACGTTCGTGGGCATGGTGGGTATCGCTGAAACAACCGGTTGGTAGCTCAACCGATCGTCGCCATCACTGATTCACCTCTAGCGAGAACAACCGCACCACAACGGTTTACCAGTTGTTCATTTGCGTAACGTCACCAGCAAACGTAGACGTCCATCGCCATTTGCAAATTCAACGATTGTTGCATGCCTGTGTCAGGTGTCACGACACACTATGTCTGCCCACATACACGCAACAACATGTGCACGCTTCGCGAACACGTGGAAGGTGGCCCCCGTACGTATGCGATGTCCATTGCGCGAACGACTGTCAACCGGCCTCTGTCGCATGTCGCAGATGTGGAACGCAGTGCACCATGCTATCACGGTGTGTGAGAGGAGACGACTACGTCTGACAACACGCGCCACTACATCAACAGACGGCTCATGCTGATCGCCATCCACGGCATACCATACTGCAATCCAGCTCTTATAGGGAGACGACACGTAGCTGAGTGCACAATATTTGGACCGTATGGTTCGCCGTTGTTGGCGCAGTCGTGGTACGGTCACACATGTACCACGATGTATCATTCAGTACATGAGGACCAATGTGCAGTACAGTGTGTGATTTGGACGTACAACATCAGCGGACAGTTGACACAAGCCGTACCACAACGTAGGCTGTGCTTCGCCATGCGAATGCCAATGAACAACTGCGAAGGGCATTGAGCATGTACGTCCTACTGCCATCCGCATTACAGTGTATAGCTGCAAGGTGTTTCACATGAAGCGATACTCTGGGGACCGGGCAGTGCGAGTAGCAAACTATATTGCGGGGGTTGCAGTTAGGCAACACTACACTAATTTAACGCGTCGTATGACAATTACAGAGCAGGTTAAGGCCCAACGTGTGTTGGGTTAAGGCCCAACGTGTGTTGGGTTAAGGCCCAACGTGTGTTGGGTTAAGGCCCAACGTGTGTTGGGTTAAGGCCCAACGTGTGTTGGGTTAAGGCCCAACGTGTGTTGGGTTAAGGCCCAACGTGTGTTGGGTTAAGGCCCAACGTGTGTTGGGTTAAGGCCCAACGTGTGTTGGGTTAAGGCCCAACGTGTGTTGGGTTAAGGCCCAACGTGTGTTGGGTTAAGGCCCAACGTGTGTTGGGTTAAGGCCCAACGTGTGTTGGGTTAAGGCCCAACGTGTGTTGGGTTAAGGCCCAACGTGTGTTGGGTTAAGGCCCAACGTGTGTTGGGTTAAGGCCCAACGTGTGTTGGGTTAAGGCCCAACGTGTGTTGGGTTAAGGCCCAACGTGTGTTGGGTTGAGGCCCAACGTGTGTTGGGTTGAGGCGCAACATAGGTTAGGTTGAGGCGCAACATAGGTTAGGTTGAGGCGCAACATGGGTTAGGTTAAGGCGCAACATGGGTTAGGTTAAGGCGCAACATGGGTTAGGTTAAGGCGCAACATGGGTTAGGTTAAGGCGCAACATGGGTTAGGTTAAGGCGCAACATGGGTTAGGTTAAGGCGCAACATGGGTTAGGTTAAGGCGCAACATGGGTTAGGTTAAGGCGCAACATGGGTTAGGTTAAGGCGCAACATAGGTTAGGTTAAGGCGCAACATGGGTTAGGTTAAGGC
>NC_060121.1:590940417-590945417 GCF_021461395.2 Schistocerca americana
CGCCTGCTGCCTTCCTTGGATGTGGTAGCCGTTTCTCAGGCTCCCTCTCCGGAATCGAACCCTGATTCCCCGTTACCCGTTACAACCATGGTAGGCGCAGAACCTACCATCGACAGTTGATAAGGCAGACATTTGAAAGATGCGTCGCCGGTACGAGGACCGTGCGATCAGCCCAAAGTTATTCAGAGTCACCAAGGCAAACGGACCGGACGAGCCGACCGATTGGTTTTGATCTAATAAAAGCGTCCCTTCCATCTCTTGTCGGGACTCTGTTTGCATGTATTAGCTCTAGAATTACCACAGTTATCCAAGTAACGTGGGTACGATCTAAGGAACCATAACTGATTTAATGAGCCATTCGCGGTTTCACCTTAATGCGGCTTGTACTGAGACATGCATGGCTTAATCTTTGAGACAAGCATATGACTACTGGCAGGATCAACCAGGGAGCTGCGTCAACTAGAGCTGAGCAGCCGGCCGCCCGGGAGTGTGTCCCGGGGGCCCGCGCGAACACGCAAGCGTCCGCTCAATTATTCTGCAAACAGGAGGAGGCTGAGCTCCCCTGCACAATACACCTCGAAACCCTCTCAGGTCCCGGCGGCGCGCAGCGCCGTCCTAAGTACTTGGTCGGGTTCGAGAGTGGCGCAATCGCCCGGAGTTTGGCCAGTAGACGCTTTAGGTGCGACCACCCGTGCTCCCAACTGAGCTTGCCGCTGCCGACAGAGGCCCGGGAGCGTGCTGTCGTGGCATTGCCGGCGGGAGACAACACGCGCCACCTACGGTGGCCGGCAGCTCCAACGCCAGCGCCACAGAAGGACAAAAGCCCCACTTGGGTGCCGAAGCGAACTCTCCCAGCACAGCGCACGCGCCAACACGTCCGCACAGCTGCGATACAATCCACCTGCGAGAACCGCAGAGGCGACCGAGCAGCAGACGGCGTCGCGGCGCCGAGCGCCGGGCGGCGGCGCATCCTCAGCGCACACAGTCCTCAATCGGACCAGCACACTGCAGATGTCCACCGCGCTTCGCACCGGGCCCGCGAGGACCTACTTTGGCCGCACGGCGCCGCGTGCAGGGTGCGCCGGCGCGCAGCTGCGCCGCCTGCCGCCTCCGTCGGCCGGCGCGCCTGCCACTGGCCGCCCCCACCAGCCGGCTGTAGCGCGTGCGCCCACGCACCGCGCTTCCAGCACGCCGGGAGGCCCCCCCTCACCGGCCGGGGACGGTCCCACCCAGCCACCGCCGCGTATCGCTTCACACCCACATGCCATTCACGTTCGTGGGCATGGTGGGTATCGCTGAAACAACCGGTTGGTAGCTCAACCGATCGTCGCCATCACTGATTCACCTCTAGCGAGAACAACCGCACCACAACGGTTTACCAGTTGTTCATTTGCGTAACGTCACCAGCAAACGTAGACGTCCATCGCCATTTGCAAATTCAACGATTGTTGCATGCCTGTGTCAGGTGTCACGACACACTATGTCTGCCCACATACACGCAACAACATGTGCACGCTTCGCGAACACGTGGAAGGTGGCCCCCGTACGTATGCGATGTCCATTGCGCGAACGACTGTCAACCGGCCTCTGTCGCATGTCGCAGATGTGGAACGCAGTGCACCATGCTATCACGGTGTGTGAGAGGAGACGACTACGTCTGACAACACGCGCCACTACATCAACAGACGGCTCATGCTGATCGCCATCCACGGCATACCATACTGCAATCCAGCTCTTATAGGGAGACGACACGTAGCTGAGTGCACAATATTTGGACCGTATGGTTCGCCGTTGTTGGCGCAGTCGTGGTACGGTCACACATGTACCACGATGTATCATTCAGTACATGAGGACCAATGTGCAGTACAGTGTGTGATTTGGACGTACAACATCAGCGGACAGTTGACACAAGCCGTACCACAACGTAGGCTGTGCTTCGCCATGCGAATGCCAATGAACAACTGCGAAGGGCATTGAGCATGTACGTCCTACTGCCATCCGCATTACAGTGTATAGCTGCAAGGTGTTTCACATGAAGCGATACTCTGGGGACCGGGCAGTGCGAGTAGCAAACTATATTGCGGGGGTTGCAGTTAGGCAACACTACACTAATTTAACGCGTCGTATGACAATTACAGAGCAGGTTAAGGCCCAACGTGTGTTGGGTTAAGGCCCAACGTGTGTTGGGTTAAGGCCCAACGTGTGTTGGGTTAAGGCCCAACGTGTGTTGGGTTAAGGCCCAACGTGTGTTGGGTTAAGGCCCAACGTGTGTTGGGTTAAGGCCCAACGTGTGTTGGGTTAAGGCCCAACGTGTGTTGGGTTAAGGCCCAACGTGTGTTGGGTTAAGGCCCAACGTGTGTTGGGTTAAGGCCCAACGTGTGTTGGGTTAAGGCCCAACGTGTGTTGGGTTAAGGCCCAACGTGTGTTGGGTTAAGGCCCAACGTGTGTTGGGTTAAGGCCCAACGTGTGTTGGGTTAAGGCCCAACGTGTGTTGGGTTGAGGCCCAATGTGTGTTGGGTTGAGGCGCAACATAGGTTAGGTTGAGGCGCAACATAGGTTAGGTTGAGGCGCAACATGGGTTAGGTTAAGGCGCAACATGGGTTAGGTTAAGGCGCAACATGGGTTAGGTTAAGGCGCAACATGGGTTAGGTTAAGGCGCAACATGGGTTAGGTTAAGGCGCAACATGGGTTAGGTTAAGGCGCAACATGGGTTAGGTTAAGGCGCAACATGGGTTAGGTTAAGGCGCAACATGGGTTAGGTTAAGGCGCAACATGGGTTAGGTTAAGGCGCAACATGGGTTAGGTTAAGGCGCAACATGGGTTAGGTTAAGGCGCAACATGGGTTAGGTTAAGGCGCAACATGGGTTAGGTTAAGGCGCAACATGGGTTAGGTTAAGGCGCAACATAGGTTAGGTTAAGGCGCAACATGGGTTAGGTTAAGGCGCAACATGGGTTAGGTTAAGGTACAATATGGGTTAGGTTAAGGTACAATATGGGTTAGGTTAAGGTACAATATGGGTTAGGTTAAGGCGCAACATAGGTTAGGTTAAGGCGCAACATAGGTTAGGTTAAGGCGCAACATAGGTTAGGTTAAGGCGCAACATAGGTTAGGTTAAGGCACAACACGGGTTAGGTTAAGGTACAACACGGGTTAGGTTAAGGTACAACACGGGTTAGGTTAAGGTACAACACGGGTTAGGTTAAGGTACAACACGGGTTAGGTTAAGGTACAACACGGGTTAGGTTAAGGTACAACACGGGTTAGGTTAAGGTACAACACGGGTTAGGTTAAGGTACAACACGGGTTAGGTTAAGGCACAACACGGGTTAGGTTAAGGCACAATACGGGTTAGGTTAAGGCACAACACGGGTTAGGTTAAGGCACAACACGGGTTAGGTTAAGGCACAATACGGGTTAGGTTAAGGCACAATACGGGTTAGGTTAAGGCACAATACGGGTTAGGTTAAGGCACAATACGGGTTAGGTTAAGGCACAATACGGGTTAGGTTAAGGCACAATACGGGTTAGGTTAAGGCACAATACGGGTTAGGTTAAGGCACAATACGGGTTAGGTTAAGGCACAATACGGGTTAGGTTAAGGCACAATACGGGTTAGGTTAAGGCACAATACGGGTTAGGTTAAGGCACAATACGGGTTAGGTTAAGGCACAATACGGGTTAGGTTAAGGCACAATACGGGTTAGGTTAAGGTACACATTGTTGTAAGGAAAGGTGTTTTGGGGGGGGGGGCCGGTTTGTTGATTGTGATTATCGTAAGTAAATGACTGCGGCATCATCTGATTTGGCACGTCAGGGTGCACCTTTGGCTCATGACAGGCGGCGCTCTGATTCCATGCTTGTGGCAGACCTGTGTCTTTCATTCCTGCCATTGTTTTTGTGGTGTGACAGGAGGCAGTATTGTGATGTTGGGTGCACCCCTGTGTAGGACATGTGTGGGTGTTGGTGGCTTAGCTGAGCAATGGTGGTTGTCGGAAGGGTGGGATATTCTGTTTTCCGAGTGGACCTCCCGGTCTGGTTATGATAGTGTGGATTGTCTAATGTGGCAGAGAGGATGCACTGGGTGTTGTTCCATGCTGGTGCTTACATATTGTCTGTGTGCCTGTTACAGGCAGAGAGTAGTGCGTGATAAGAGTGTCTGGCTGACGTGTGATTGTGAGCAGAGTCTTTCAGCATGTATACGGACAGTTGTATACATTATCTGTATTCTGATGGCTCTATCTATTACTAATCAGCGCCGTGTATACGTTTAATCCGGTTCCAGTCGAAACTATTGTATCTCTGTACATTAGTGACACGGCGAGCCCGCTATGTAGTTACTCGTCTCGGCAGCTTCCACCGGTGTATGGCAAATGATTATAAGGAATCAGTCTAGTCGTCAATACCGATAGTGTGACGTCACATGTCTGGGGTGGGGGACGCTGCGCCCTTCCGGTGGGTCATGGCCTAGGAAGACTCTTCCCACGCAGGGGGGCTTGGACTGTCATTGACTCTTCCGAGTAATATACTTGCCGTACGTTTTTGCGACTGCGAGTGCAACGCTCACCGGTACCGACATGGATGGAGCGCCTCCTAGCTGCCGCTGAGCATCTGCATTCGTACAGAGAGCAACGCGATCGCGTCTGTAGCTCGTACGTGGTACAGCTCGCAGCTCATGTATATGGACAGCGGGAATGTCGCATATTGGACATAACTCTTCATGAAACGCACGTTATAGGGGTGGATTGCACATTGCGAGTGCGAGCAAAGTCCGCCGTTCATCCGCTGGAGTTGCGAGTTGGGCGGTTGGGGTGGGGAACGAACGGGTGCAGGTGGAGTGATTGCCGGTCCACGACTTCGTGCGGCAGAGGCGCTGGCGTTGGGGTGCTGTTGTCGACAGAGGATGCAGGCTTTGTGGGTGGGGTCGAAAGAAGGGCACTGTGGGCCCATGGCTGTCTTAGTCGGCTTGGCGTCTCATAGATGACGGTATCGTCGTTGCAGG
>NC_060121.1:590950417-590952917 GCF_021461395.2 Schistocerca americana
ATGACTCGATCCAGGGCAGAGAAACGCTGGGCGGAAGCAGGTAGCCCCGCCAGATGCTCCCAGATGGCGGCGTCAGTCGGCCCCTCAGGCGGCGGCCCGGTGGTGTCGGCCGCGAAGTCCTCGGCTGCGTCGACGGGCGGCGCAGCGGCCTCGCCCGCGTCAGGCAGCGAGCTCGCTGCTCCACGGCGGGACGCCGGCTCTTCACCCCGACCGATCTCAAGTGCCTCCATGAATTGGCGGACAAGCTGCTTGTGGGCAGCTTGCCGCCGTCGGCACTTGATTGCCTCAAGCGTTCGGTCGGGGAACATCCTGGTAAGTTCTTGATTTAAGAGAGTCATAGTTACTCCCGCCGTTTACCCGCGCTTGCTTGAATTTCTTCACGTTGACATTCAGAGCACTGGGCAGAAATCACATTGCGTCAACACCCGCTAGGGCCATCGCAATGCTTTGTTTTAATTAGACAGTCGGATTCCCCCAGTCCGTGCCAGTTCTGAGTTGATCGTTGAATGGCGGCCGAAGAGAATCCGCGCACCCGCGCGCCCCCGGAGGAGCACGCTAAGGCGGACGCGGCCTCGCAGCAAGGAAGATCCGTGGGAGGCCAAGGCACGGGACCGAGCTCGGATCCTGCACGCAGGTTGAAGCACCGGGGCGCGAACGCCGCGCAGGCGCGCGCATCCTGCACCGCCGGCCAGCACGAGGCCAACCAACGGCGAGAGCAGACCACGCCCGCGCTAAACGCCCGCACTTACCGGCACCCCTACGGCACTCACCTCGCCCAGGCCCGGCACGTTAGCGCTGACCCACTTCCCGACCAAGCCCGACACGCCCCGATCCTCAGAGCCAATCCTTATCCCGAAGTTACGGATCCAATTTGCCGACTTCCCTTACCTACATTATTCTATCGACTAGAGGCTCTTCACCTTGGAGACCTGCTGCGGATATGGGTACGAACCGGCGCGACACCTCCACGTGGCCCTCTCCCGGATTTTCAAGGTCCGAGGGGAAGATCGGGACACCGCCGCAACTGCGGTGCTCTTCGCGTTCCAAACCCTATCTCCCTGCTAGAGGATTCCAGGGAACTCGAACGCTCATGCAGAAAAGAAAACTCTTCCCCGATCTCCCGACGGCGTCTCCGGGTCCTTTTGGGTTACCCCGACGAGCATCTCTAAAAGAGGGGCCCGACTTGTATCGGTTCCGCTGCCGGGTTCCGGAATAGGAACCGGATTCCCTTTCGCCCAACGGGGGCCAGCACAACGTGCATCATGCTATGACGGCCCCCATCAACATCGGATTTCTCCTAGGGCTTAGGATCGACTGACTCGTGTGCAACGGCTGTTCACACGAAACCCTTCTCCGCGTCAGCCCTCCAGGGCCTCGCTGGAGTATTTGCTACTACCACCAAGATCTGCACCGACGGCGGCTCCAGGCAGGCTCACGCCCAGACCCTTCTGCGCCCACCGCCGCGACCCTCCTACTCGTCAGGGCTTCGCGGCCGGCCGCAAGGACCGGCCATGACTGCCAGACTGACGGCCGAGTATAGGCACGACGCTTCAGCGCCATCCATTTTCAGGGCTAGTTGCTTCGGCAGGTGAGTTGTTACACACTCCTTAGCGGATTCCGACTTCCATGGCCACCGTCCTGCTGTCTTAAGCAACCAACGCCTTTCATGGTTTCCCATGAGCGTCGATTCGGGCGCCTTAACTCGGCGTTTGGTTCATCCCACAGCGCCAGTTCTGCTTACCAAAAGTGGCCCACTTGGCACTCCGATCCGAGTCGTTTGCTCGCGGCTTCAGCATATCAAGCAAGCCGGAGATCTCACCCATTTAAAGTTTGAGAATAGGTTGAGGTCGTTTCGGCCCCAAGGCCTCTAATCATTCGCTTTACCGGATGAGACTCGTACGAGCACCAGCTATCCTGAGGGAAACTTCGGAGGGAACCAGCTACTAGATGGTTCGATTAGTCTTTCGCCCCTATACCCAGCTCCGACGATCGATTTGCACGTCAGAATCGCTACGGACCTCCATCAGGGTTTCCCCTGACTTCGTCCTGGCCAGGCATAGTTCACCATCTTTCGGGTCCCAACGTGTACGCTCTAGGTGCGCCTCACCTCGCAATGAGGACGAGACGCCCCGGGAGTGCGGAGGCCGCCGCCCCGTGAAGGGCGGGGAAGCCCCATCCTCCCTCGGCCCGCGCAAGGCGAGACCTTCACTTTCATTACGCCTTTAGGTTTCGTACAGCCCAATGACTCGCGCACATGTTAGACTCCTTGGTCCGTGTTTCAAGACGGGTCGTGAAATTGTCCAAAGCTGAAGCGCCGCTGACGGGAGCGATTATTCCGCCCGAGAGCATCCCGAGCCAACAGCGGCGCGGGTCCGGGGCCGGGCCAGGTAGGTCCGTCATCCGGGAAGAACCGCGCGCGCTTGCCGGGAGCCCGAGCGCCCAAAGGGGCGAATCGACTCCTCCAGATGTACCGCCGGGCAGCCAGCCAGGACACCGGGGC
>NC_060121.1:590955417-590960417 GCF_021461395.2 Schistocerca americana
AAGAGCACCCTGGTAGGATTGCAACGGGGTCCGCCTCGGGACGCACGAGCACGCACGAGGCGCGTCGCACGCCTTCAGCTCGCCCCACCGGCAGGACGTCCCACGATACATGCCAGTTAAACACCGACGGGCGGTGAACCAACAGCGTGGGACACAAATCCAACTACGAGCTTTTTAACCGCAACAACTTTAATATACGCTATTGGAGCTGGAATTACCGCGGCTGCTGGCACCAGACTTGCCCTCCAATAGATACTCGTTAAAGGATTTAAAGTGTACTCATTCCGATTACGGGGCCTCGGATGAGTCCCGTATCGTTATTTTTCGTCACTACCTCCCCGTGCCGGGAGTGGGTAATTTGCGCGCCTGCTGCCTTCCTTGGATGTGGTAGCCGTTTCTCAGGCTCCCTCTCCGGAATCGAACCCTGATTCCCCGTTACCCGTTACAACCATGGTAGGCGCAGAACCTACCATCGACAGTTGATAAGGCAGACATTTGAAAGATGCGTCGCCGGTACGAGGACCGTGCGATCAGCCCAAAGTTATTCAGAGTCACCAAGGCAAACGGACCGGACGAGCCGACCGATTGGTTTTGATCTAATAAAAGCGTCCCTTCCATCTCTGGTCGGGACTCTGTTTGCATGTATTAGCTCTAGAATTACCACAGTTATCCAAGTAACGTGGGTACGATCTAAGGAACCATAACTGATTTAATGAGCCATTCGCGGTTTCACCTTAATGCGGCTTGTACTGAGACATGCATGGCTTAATCTTTGAGACAAGCATATGACTACTGGCAGGATCAACCAGGGAGCTGCGTCAACTAGAGCTGAGCAGCCGGCCGCCCGGGAGTGTGTCCCGGGGGCCCGCGCGAACACGCAAGCGTCCGCTCAATTATTCTGCAAACAGGAGGAGGCTGAGCTCCCCTGCACAATACACCTCGAAACCCTCTCAGGTCCCGGCGGCGCGCAGCGCCGTCCTAAGTACTTGGTCGGGTTCGAGAGTGGCGCAATCGCCCGGAGTTTGGCGAGTAGACGCTTTAGGTGCGACCACCCGTGCTCCCAACTGAGCTTGCCGCTGCCGACAGAGGCCCGGGAGCGTGCTGTCGTGGCATTGCCGGCGGGAGACAACACGCGCCACCTACGGTGGCCGGCAGCTCCAACGCCAGCGCCACAGAAGGACAAAAGCCCCACTTGGGTGCCGAAGCGAACTCTCCCAGCACAGCGCACGCGCCAACACGTCCGCACAGCTGCGATACAATCCACCTGCGAGAACCGCAGAGGCGACCGAGCAGCAGACGGCGTCGCGGCGCCGAGCGCCGGGCGGCGGCGCATCCTCAGCGCACACAGTCCTCAATCGGACCAGCACACTGCAGATGTCCACCGCGCTTCGCACCGGGCCCGCGAGGACCTACTTTGGCCGCACGGCGCCGCGTGCAGGGTGCGCCGGCGCGCAGCTGCGCCGCCTGCCGCCTCCGTCGGCCGGCGCGCCTGCCACTGGCCGCCCCCACCAGCCGGCTGTAGCGCGTGCGCCCACGCACCGCGCGGCCAGCACGCCGGGAGGCCCCCCCTCACCGGCCGGGGACGGTCCCACCCAGCCACCGCCGCGTATCGCTTCACACCCACATGCCATTCACGTTCGTGGGCATGGTGGGTATCGCTGAAACAACCGGTTGGTAGCTCAACCGATCGTCGCCATCACTGATTCACCTCTAGCGAGAACAACCGCACCACAACGGTTTACCAGTTGTTCATTTGCGTAACGTCACCAGCAAACGTAGACGTCCATCGCCATTTGCAAATTCAACGATTGTTGCATGCCTGTGTCAGGTGTCACGACACACTATGTCTGCCCACATACACGCAACAACATGTGCACGCTTCGCGAACACGTGGAAGGTGGCCCCCGTACGTATGCGATGTCCATTGCGCGAACGACTGTCAACCGGCCTCTGTCGCATGTCGCAGATGTGGAACGCAGTGCACCATGCTATCACGGTGTGTGAGAGGAGACGACTACGTCTGACAACACGCGCCACTACATCAACAGACGGCTCATGCTGATCGCCATCCACGGCATACCATACTGCAATCCAGCTCTTATAGGGAGACGACACGTAGCTGAGTGCACAATATTTGGACCGTATGGTTCGCCGTTGTTGGCGCAGTCGTGGTACGGTCACACATGTACCACGATGTATCATTCAGTACATGAGGACCAATGTGCAGTACAGTGTGTGATTTGGACGTACAACATCAGCGGACAGTTGACACAAGCCGTACCACAACGTAGGCTGTGCTTCGCCATGCGAATGCCAATGAACAACTGCGAAGGGCATTGAGCATGTACGTCCTACTGCCATCCGCATTACAGTGTATAGCTGCAAGGTGTTTCACATGAAGCGATACTCTGGGGACCGGGCAGTGCGAGTAGCAAACTATATTGCGGGGGTTGCAGTTAGGCAACACTACACTAATTTAACGCGTCGTATGACAATTACAGAGCAGGTTAAGGCCCAACGTGTGTTGGGTTAAGGCCCAACGTGTGTTGGGTTAAGGCCCAACGTGTGTTGGGTTAAGGCCCAACGTGTGTTGGGTTAAGGCCCAACGTGTGTTGGGTTAAGGCCCAACGTGTGTTGGGTTAAGGCCCAACGTGTGTTGGGTTAAGGCCCAACGTGTGTTGGGTTAAGGCCCAACGTGTGTTGGGTTAAGGCCCAACGTGTGTTGGGTTAAGGCCCAACGTGTGTTGGGTTAAGGCCCAACGTGTGTTGGGTTAAGGCCCAACGTGTGTTGGGTTAAGGCCCAACGTGTGTTGGGTTAAGGCCCAACGTGTGTTGGGTTAAGGCCCAACGTGTGTTGGGTTAAGGCCCAACGTGTGTTGGGTTGAGGCCCAACGTGTGTTGGGTTGAGGCGCAACATAGGTTAGGTTGAGGCGCAACATAGGTTAGGTTGAGGCGCAACATGGGTTAGGTTGAGGCGCAACATGGGTTAGGTTAAGGCGCAACATGGGTTAGGTTAAGGCGCAACATGGGTTAGGTTAAGGCGCAACATGGGTTAGGTTAAGGCGCAACATGGGTTAGGTTAAGGCGCAACATGGGTTAGGTTAAGGCGCAACATGGGTTAGGTTAAGGCGCAACATGGGTTAGGTTAAGGCGCAACATGGGTTAGGTTAAGGCGCAACATGGGTTAGGTTAAGGCGCAACATGGGTTAGGTTAAGGCGCAACATGGGTTAGGTTAAGGCGCAACATGGGTTAGGTTAAGGCGCAACATGGGTTAGGTTAAGGTACAATATGGGTTAGGTTAAGGTACAATATGGGTTAGGTTAAGGTACAATATGGGTTAGGTTAAGGCGCAACATAGGTTAGGTTAAGGCGCAACATAGGTTAGGTTAAGGCGCAACATAGGTTAGGTTAAGGCGCAACATAGGTTAGGTTAAGGCACAAAACGGGTTAGGTTAAGGTACAACACGGGTTAGGTTAAGGTACAACACGGGTTAGGTTAAGGTACAACACGGGTTAGGTTAAGGTACAACACGGGTTAGGTTAAGGTACAACACGGGTTAGGTTAAGGTACAACACGGGTTAGGTTAAGGTACAACACGGGTTAGGTTAAGGTACAACACGGGTTAGGTTAAGGTACAACACGGGTTAGGTTAAGGTACAACACGGGTTAGGTTAAGGTACAACACGGGTTAGGTTAAGGCACAACACGGGTTAGGTTAAGGCACAATACGGGTTAGGTTAAGGCACAACACGGGTTAGGTTAAGGCACAACACGGGTTAGGTTAAGGCACAACACGGGTTAGGTTAAGGCACAATACGGGTTAGGTTAAGGCACAATACGGGTTAGGTTAAGGCACAATACGGGTTAGGTTAAGGCACAATACGGGTTAGGTTAAGGCACAATACGGGTTAGGTTAAGGCACAATACGGGTTAGGTTAAGGCACAATACGGGTTAGGTTAAGGCACAATACGGGTTAGGTTAAGGCACAATACGGGTTAGGTTAAGGCACAATACGGGTTAGGTTAAGGCACAATACGGGTTAGGTTAAGGCACAATACGGGTTAGGTTAAGGTACACATTGTTGTAAGGAAAGGTGTTTTGGGGGGGGGGGGGCCGGTTTGTTGATTGTGATTATCGTAAGTAAATGACTGCGGCATCATCTGATTTGGCACGTCAGGGTGCACCTTTGGCTCATGACAGGCGGCGCTCTGATTCCATGCTTGTGGCAGACCTGTGTCTTTCATTCCTGCCATTGTTTTTGTGGTGTGACAGGAGGCAGTATTGTGATGTTGGGTGCACCCCTGTGTATGACATGTGTGGGTGTTGGTGGCTTAGCTGAGCAATGGTGGTTGTCGGAAGGGTGGGATATTCTGTTTTCCGAGTGGACCTCCCGGTCTGGTTATGATAGTGTGGATTGTCTAATGTGGCAGAGAGGATGCACTGGGTGTTGTTCCATGCTGGTGCTTACATATTGTCTGTGTGCCTGTTACAGGCAGAGAGTAGTGCGTGATAAGAGTGTCTGGCTGACGTGTGATTGTGAGCAGAGTCTTTCAGCATGTATACGGACAGTTGTATACATTATCTGTATTCTGATGGCTCTATCTATTACTAATCAGCGCCGTGTATACGTTTAATCCGGTTCCAGTCGAAACTATTGTATCTCTGTACATTAGTGACACGGCGAGCCCGCTATGTAGTTACTCGTCTCGGCAGCTTCCACCGGTGTATGGCAAATGATTATAAGGAATCAGTCTAGTCGTCAATACCGATAGTGTGACGTCACATGTCTGGGGTGGGGGACGCTGCGCCCTTCCGGTGGGTCATGGCCTAGGAAGACTCTTCCCACGCAGGGGGGCTTGGACTGTCATTGACTCTTCCGAGTAATATACTTGCCGTACGTTTTTGCGACTGCGAGTGCAACGCTCACCGGTACCGACATGGATGGAGCGCCTCCTAGCTGCCGCTGAGCATCTGCATTCGTACAGAGAGCAACGCGA
>NC_060121.1:590967917-590972917 GCF_021461395.2 Schistocerca americana
TCGAACCTCTAACTTTCGTTCTTGATTAATGAAAACATACTTGGCAAATGCTTTCGCTTCTGTTCGTCTTGCGACGATCCAAGAATTTCACCTCTAACGTCGCAATACGAATGCCCCCGCCTGTCCCTATTAATCATTACCTCGGGTTCCGAAAACCAACAAAATAGAACCGAGGTCCTATTCCATTATTCCATGCACACAGTATTCAGGAGGGCTTGCGTGCTTTAAGCACTCTAATTTGTTCAAAGTAAACGTGCCGGCCCACCGAGACACTCACTCAAGAGCACCCTGGTAGGATTGCAACGGGGTCCGCCTCGGGACGCACGAGCACGCACGAGGCGCGTCGCACGCCTTCAGCTCGCCCCACCGGCAGGACGTCCCACGATACATGCCAGTTAAACACCGACGGGCGGTGAACCAACAGCGTGGGACACAAATCCAACTACGAGCTTTTTAACCGCAACAACTTTAATATACGCTATTGGAGCTGGAATTACCGCGGCTGCTGGCACCAGACTTGCCCTCCAATAGATACTCGTTAAAGGATTTAAAGTGTACTCATTCCGATTACGGGGCCTCGGATGAGTCCCGTATCGTTATTTTTCGTCACTACCTCCCCGTGCCGGGAGTGGGTAATTTGCGCGCCTGCTGCCTTCCTTGGATGTGGTAGCCGTTTCTCAGGCTCCCTCTCCGGAATCGAACCCTGATTCCCCGTTACCCGTTACAACCATGGTAGGCGCAGAACCTACCATCGACAGTTGATAAGGCAGACATTTGAAAGATGCGTCGCCGGTACGAGGACCGTGCGATCAGCCCAAAGTTATTCAGAGTCACCAAGGCAAACGGACCGGACGAGCCGACCGATTGGTTTTGATCTAATAAAAGCGTCCCTTCCATCTCTGGTCGGGACTCTGTTTGCATGTATTAGCTCTAGAATTACCACAGTTATCCAAGTAACGTGGGTACGATCTAAGGAACCATAACTGATTTAATGAGCCATTCGCGGTTTCACCTTAATGCGGCTTGTACTGAGACATGCATGGCTTAATCTTTGAGACAAGCATATGACTACTGGCAGGATCAACCAGGGAGCTGCGTCAACTAGAGCTGAGCAGCCGGCCGCCCGGGAGTGTGTCCCGGGGGCCCGCGCGAACACGCAAGCGTCCGCTCAATTATTCTGCAAACAGGAGGAGGCTGAGCTCCCCTGCACAATACACCTCGAAACCCTCTCAGGTCCCGGCGGCGCGCAGCGCCGTCCTAAGTACTTGGTCGGGTTCGAGAGTGGCGCAATCGCCCGGAGTTTGGCGAGTAGACGCTTTAGGTGCGACCACCCGTGCTCCCAACTGAGCTTGCCGCTGCCGACAGAGGCCCGGGAGCGTGCTGTCGTGGCATTGCCGGCGGGAGACAACACGCGCCACCTACGGTGGCCGGCAGCTCCAACGCCAGCGCCACAGAAGGACAAAAGCCCCACTTGGGTGCCGAAGCGAACTCTCCCAGCACAGCGCACGCGCCAACACGTCCGCACAGCTGCGATACAATCCACCTGCGAGAACCGCAGAGGCGACCGAGCAGCAGACGGCGTCGCGGCGCCGAGCGCCGGGCGGCGGCGCATCCTCAGCGCACACAGTCCTCAATCGGACCAGCACACTGCAGATGTCCACCGCGCTTCGCACCGGGCCCGCGAGGACCTACTTTGGCCGCACGGCGCCGCGTGCAGGGTGCGCCGGCGCGCAGCTGCGCCGCCTGCCGCCTCCGTCGGCCGGCGCGCCTGCCACTGGCCGCCCCCACCAGCCGGCTGTAGCGCGTGCGCCCACGCACCGCGCGGCCAGCACGCCGGGAGGCCCCCCCTCACCGGCCGGGGACGGTCCCACCCAGCCACCGCCGCGTATCGCTTCACACCCACATGCCATTCACGTTCGTGGGCATGGTGGGTATCGCTGAAACAACCGGTTGGTAGCTCAACCGATCGTCGCCATCACTGATTCACCTCTAGCGAGAACAACCGCACCACAACGGTTTACCAGTTGTTCATTTGCGTAACGTCACCAGCAAACGTAGACGTCCATCGCCATTTGCAAATTCAACGATTGTTGCATGCCTGTGTCAGGTGTCACGACACACTATGTCTGCCCACATACACGCAACAACATGTGCACGCTTCGCGAACACGTGGAAGGTGGCCCCCGTACGTATGCGATGTCCATTGCGCGAACGACTGTCAACCGGCCTCTGTCGCATGTCGCAGATGTGGAACGCAGTGCACCATGCTATCACGGTGTGTGAGAGGAGACGACTACGTCTGACAACACGCGCCACTACATCAACAGACGGCTCATGCTGATCGCCATCCACGGCATACCATACTGCAATCCAGCTCTTATAGGGAGACGACACGTAGCTGAGTGCACAATATTTGGACCGTATGGTTCGCCGTTGTTGGCGCAGTCGTGGTACGGTCACACATGTACCACGATGTATCATTCAGTACATGAGGACCAATGTGCAGTACAGTGTGTGATTTGGACGTACAACATCAGCGGACAGTTGACACAAGCCGTACCACAACGTAGGCTGTGCTTCGCCATGCGAATGCCAATGAACAACTGCGAAGGGCATTGAGCATGTACGTCCTACTGCCATCCGCATTACAGTGTATAGCTGCAAGGTGTTTCACATGAAGCGATACTCTGGGGACCGGGCAGTGCGAGTAGCAAACTATATTGCGGGGGTTGCAGTTAGGCAACACTACACTAATTTAACGCGTCGTATGACAATTACAGAGCAGGTTAAGGCCCAACGTGTGTTGGGTTAAGGCCCAACGTGTGTTGGGTTAAGGCCCAACGTGTGTTGGGTTAAGGCCCAACGTGTGTTGGGTTAAGGCCCAACGTGTGTTGGGTTAAGGCCCAACGTGTGTTGGGTTAAGGCCCAACGTGTGTTGGGTTAAGGCCCAACGTGTGTTGGGTTAAGGCCCAACGTGTGTTGGGTTAAGGCCCAACGTGTGTTGGGTTAAGGCCCAACGTGTGTTGGGTTAAGGCCCAACGTGTGTTGGGTTAAGGCCCAACGTGTGTTGGGTTAAGGCCCAACGTGTGTTGGGTTAAGGCCCAACGTGTGTTGGGTTAAGGCCCAACGTGTGTTGGGTTAAGGCCCAACGTGTGTTGGGTTAAGGCCCAACGTGTGTTGGGTTAAGGCCCAACGTGTGTTGGGTTAAGGCCCAACGTGTGTTGGGTTAAGGCCCAACGTGTGTTGGGTTAAGGCCCAACGTGTGTTGGGTTAAGGCCCAACGTGTGTTGGGTTAAGGCCCAACGTGTGTTGGGTTGAGGCCCAACGTGTGTTGGGTTGAGGCGCAACATAGGTTAGGTTGAGGCGCAACATAGGTTAGGTTGAGGCGCAACATGGGTTAGGTTGAGGCGCAACATGGGTTAGGTTAAGGCGCAACATGGGTTAGGTTAAGGCGCAACATGGGTTAGGTTAAGGCGCAACATGGGTTAGGTTAAGGCGCAACATGGGTTAGGTTAAGGCGCAACATGGGTTAGGTTAAGGCGCAACATGGGTTAGGTTAAGGCGCAACATGGGTTAGGTTAAGGCGCAACATGGGTTAGGTTAAGGCGCAACATGGGTTAGGTTAAGGCGCAACATGGGTTAGGTTAAGGCGCAACATGGGTTAGGTTAAGGCGCAACATGGGTTAGGTTAAGGCGCAACATAGGTTAGGTTAAGGCGCAACATGGGTTAGGTTAAGGCGCAACATGGGTTAGGTTAAGGTACAATATGGGTTAGGTTAAGGTACAATATGGGTTAGGTTAAGGCGCAACATAGGTTAGGTTAAGGCGCAACATAGGTTAGGTTAAGGCGCAACATAGGTTAGGTTAAGGCGCAACATAGGTTAGGTTAAGGCACAACACGGGTTAGGTTAAGGTACAACACGGGTTAGGTTAAGGTACAACACGGGTTAGGTTAAGGTACAACACGGGTTAGGTTAAGGTACAACACGGGTTAGGTTAAGGTACAACACGGGTTAGGTTAAGGTACAACACGGGTTAGGTTAAGGTACAACACGGGTTAGGTTAAGGTACAACACGGGTTAGGTTAAGGCACAACACGGGTTAGGTTAAGGCACAATACGGGTTAGGTTAAGGCACAACACGGGTTAGGTTAAGGCACAACACGGGTTAGGTTAAGGCACAACACGGGTTAGGTTAAGGCACAATACGGGTTAGGTTAAGGCACAATACGGGTTAGGTTAAGGCACAATACGGGTTAGGTTAAGGCACAATACGGGTTAGGTTAAGGCACAATACGGGTTAGGTTAAGGCACAATACGGGTTAGGTTAAGGCACAATACGGGTTAGGTTAAGGCACAATACGGGTTAGGTTAAGGCACAATACGGGTTAGGTTAAGGCACAATACGGGTTAGGTTAAGGCACAATACGGGTTAGGTTAAGGCACAATACGGGTTAGGTTAAGGCACAATACGGGTTAGGTTAAGGCACAATGCGGGTTAGGTTAAGGCACAATACGGGTTAGGTTAAGGCACAATACGGGTTAGGTTAAGGCACAATACGGGTTAGGTTAAGGTACACATTGTTGTAAGGAAAGGTGTTTTGGGGGGGGGGGGGGGGCCGGTTTGTTGATTGTGATTATCGTAAGTAAATGACTGCGGCATCATCTGATTTGGCACGTCAGGGTGCACCTTTGGCTCATGACAGGCGGCGCTCTGATTCCATGCTTGTGGCAGACCTGTGTCTTTCATTCCTGCCATTGTTTTTGTGGTGTGACAGGAGGCAGTATTGTGATGTTGGGTGCACCCCTGTGTAGGACATGTGTGGGTGTTGGTGGCTTAGCTGAGCAATGGTGGTTGTCGGAAGGGTGGGATATTCTGTTTTCCGAGTGGACCTCCCGGTCTGGTTATGATAGTGTGGATTGTCTAATGTGGCAGAGAGGATGCACTGGGTGTTGTTCCATGCTGGTGCTTACATATTGTCTGTGTGCCTGTTACAGGCA
>NC_060121.1:590982917-590985417 GCF_021461395.2 Schistocerca americana
AACGTAGGCTGTGCTTCGCCATGCGAATGCCAATGAACAACTGCGAAGGGCATTGAGCATGTACGTCCTACTGCCATCCGCATTACAGTGTATAGCTGCAAGGTGTTTCACATGAAGCGATACTCTGGGGACCGGGCAGTGCGAGTAGCAAACTATATTGCGGGGGTTGCAGTTAGGCAACACTACACTAATTTAACGCGTCGTATGACAATTACAGAGCAGGTTAAGGCCCAACGTGTGTTGGGTTAAGGCCCAACGTGTGTTGGGTTAAGGCCCAACGTGTGTTGGGTTAAGGCCCAACGTGTGTTGGGTTAAGGCCCAACGTGTGTTGGGTTAAGGCCCAACGTGTGTTGGGTTAAGGCCCAACGTGTGTTGGGTTAAGGCCCAACGTGTGTTGGGTTAAGGCCCAACGTGTGTTGGGTTAAGGCCCAACGTGTGTTGGGTTAAGGCCCAACGTGTGTTGGGTTAAGGCCCAACGTGTGTTGGGTTAAGGCCCAACGTGTGTTGGGTTAAGGCCCAACGTGTGTTGGGTTAAGGCCCAACGTGTGTTGGGTTAAGGCCCAACGTGTGTTGGGTTAAGGCCCAACGTGTGTTGGGTTAAGGCCCAACGTGTGTTGGGTTAAGGCCCAACGTGTGTTGGGTTAAGGCCCAACGTGTGTTGGGTTGAGGCGCAACATAGGTTAGGTTGAGGCGCAACATGGGTTAGGTTGAGGCGCAACATGGGTTAGGTTGAGGCGCAACATGGGTTAGGTTAAGGCGCAACATGGGTTAGGTTAAGGCGCAACATGGGTTAGGTTAAGGCGCAACATGGGTTAGGTTAAGGCGCAACATGGGTTAGGTTAAGGCGCAACATGGGTTAGGTTAAGGCGCAACATGGGTTAGGTTAAGGCGCAACATGGGTTAGGTTAAGGCGCAACATGGGTTAGGTTAAGGCGCAACATGGGTTAGGTTAAGGCGCAACATGGGTTAGGTTAAGGCGCAACATAGGTTAGGTTAAGGCGCAACATGGGTTAGGTTAAGGCGCAACATGGGTTAGGTTAAGGTACAATATGGGTTAGGTTAAGGTACAATATGGGTTAGGTTAAGGTACAATATGGGTTAGGTTAAGGCGCAACATAGGTTAGGTTAAGGCGCAACATAGGTTAGGTTAAGGCGCAACATAGGTTAGGTTAAGGCGCAACATAGGTTAGGTTAAGACACAACACGGGTTAGGTTAAGGTACAACACGGGTTAGGTTAAGGTACAACACGGGTTAGGTTAAGGTACAACACGGGTTAGGTTAAGGTACAACACGGGTTAGGTTAAGGTACAACACGGGTTAGGTTAAGGTACAACACGGGTTAGGTTAAGGTACAACACGGGTTAGGTTAAGGTACAACACGGGTTAGGTTAAGGCACAACACGGGTTAGGTTAAGGCACAATACGGGTTAGGTTAAGGCACAACACGGGTTAGGTTAAGGCACAACACGGGTTAGGTTAAGGCACAACACGGGTTAGGTTAAGGCACAATACGGGTTAGGTTAAGGCACAATACGGGTTAGGTTAAGGCACAATACGGGTTAGGTTAAGGCACAATACGGGTTAGGTTAAGGCACAATACGGGTTAGGTTAAGGCACAATACGGGTTAGGTTAAGGCACAATACGGGTTAGGTTAAGGCACAATACGGGTTAGGTTAAGGCACAATACGGGTTAGGTTAAGGCACAATACGGGTTAGGTTAAGGCACAATACGGGTTAGGTTAAGGCACAATACGGGTTAGGTTAAGGCACAATACGGGTTAGGTTAAGGCACAATACGGGTTAGGTTAAGGCACAATACGGGTTAGGTTAAGGCACAATACGGGTTAGGTTAAGGTACACATTGTTGTAAGGAAAGGTGTTTTGGGGGGGGGGGCCGGTTTGTTGATTGTGATTATCGTAAGTAAATGACTGCGGCATCATCTGATTTGGCACGTCAGGGTGCACCTTTGGCTCATGACAGGCGGCGCTCTGATTCCATGCTTGTGGCAGACCTGTGTCTTTCATTCCTGCCATTGTTTTTGTGGTGTGACAGGAGGCAGTATTGTGATGTTGGGTGCACCCCTGTGTAGGACATGTGTGGGTGTTGGTGGCTTAGCTGAGCAATGGTGGTTGTCGGAAGGGTGGGATATTCTGTTTTCCGAGTGGACCTCCCGGTCTGGTTATGATAGTGTGGATTGTCTAATGTGGCAGAGAGGATGCACTGGGTGTTGTTCCATGCTGGTGCTTACATATTGTCTGTGTGCCTGTTACAGGCAGAGAGTAGTGCGTGATAAGAGTGTCTGGCTGACGTGTGATTGTGAGCAGAGTCTTTCAGCATGTATACGGACAGTTGTATACATTATCTGTATTCTGATGGCTCTATCTATTACTAATCAGCGCCGTGTATACGTTTAATCCGGTTCCAGTCGAAACTATTGTATCTCTGTACATTAGTGACACGGCGAGCCCGCTATGTAGTTACTCGTCTCGGCAGCTTC
>NC_060121.1:590990417-590992917 GCF_021461395.2 Schistocerca americana
TCCGCGCCAACACCGAGCAGACCGTAATGGGGCGAAAGTCAGCGGGGGATGTTGGTGCAGCCGTTTTCGGGAGAAGGGACGTCCGCGCGCGAAGCAGGCGTTCCGGAAGGGCGCGGGCCAGAAGGAAGAGATTCATCACTTTCACCAGGACTTCGTGCGGCAGGCGCCGCAACTCCGCTGGGGTAAGGCCGTCCGGCCCGGCTGCTGATCCCCTGGGCGGCAACGCGGCGGCGACCTCCTCATGTGTGACCGGCCCCCATATGCACTCGAGAGCGACAGGCTCTGAGTGCGGGAGGAGGCGATCACGAATGAAGCCCGCGGTGGAGATGGGCTTCTTGGTGAAGAGAGTCATAGTTACTCCCGCCGTTTACCCGCGCTTGCTTGAATTTCTTCACGTTGACATTCAGAGCACTGGGCAGAAATCACATTGCGTCAACACCCGCTAGGGCCATCGCAATGCTTTGTTTTAATTAGACAGTCGGATTCCCCCAGTCCGTGCCAGTTCTGAGTTGATCGTTGAATGGCGGCCGAAGAGAATCCGCGCACCCGCGCGCCCCCGGAGGAGCACGCTAAGGCGGACGCGGCCTCGCAGCAAGGAAGATCCGTGGGAGGCCAAGGCACGGGACCGAGCTCGGATCCTGCACGCAGGTTGAAGCACCGGGGCGCGAACGCCGCGCAGGCGCGCGCATCCTGCACCGCCGGCCAGCACGAGGCCAACCAACGGCGAGAGCAGACCACGCCCGCGCTAAACGCCCGCACTTACCGGCACCCCTACGGCACTCACCTCGCCCAGGCCCGGCACGTTAGCGCTGACCCACTTCCCGACCAAGCCCGACACGCCCCGATCCTCAGAGCCAATCCTTATCCCGAAGTTACGGATCCAATTTGCCGACTTCCCTTACCTACATTATTCTATCGACTAGAGGCTCTTCACCTTGGAGACCTGCTGCGGATATGGGTACGAACCGGCGCGACACCTCCACGTGGCCCTCTCCCGGATTTTCAAGGTCCGAGGGGAAGATCGGGACACCGCCGCAACTGCGGTGCTCTTCGCGTTCCAAACCCTATCTCCCTGCTAGAGGATTCCAGGGAACTCGAACGCTCATGCAGAAAAGAAAACTCTTCCCCGATCTCCCGACGGCGTCTCCGGGTCCTTTTGGGTTACCCCGACGAGCATCTCTAAAAGAGGGGCCCGACTTGTATCGGTTCCGCTGCCGGGTTCCGGAATAGGAACCGGATTCCCTTTCGCCCAACGGGGGCCAGCACAACGTGCATCATGCTATGACGGCCCCCATCAACATCGGATTTCTCCTAGGGCTTAGGATCGACTGACTCGTGTGCAACGGCTGTTCACACGAAACCCTTCTCCGCGTCAGCCCTCCAGGGCCTCGCTGGAGTATTTGCTACTACCACCAAGATCTGCACCGACGGCGGCTCCAGGCAGGCTCACGCCCAGACCCTTCTGCGCCCACCGCCGCGACCCTCCTACTCGTCAGGGCTTCGCGGCCGGCCGCAAGGACCGGCCATGACTGCCAGACTGACGGCCGAGTATAGGCACGACGCTTCAGCGCCATCCATTTTCAGGGCTAGTTGCTTCGGCAGGTGAGTTGTTACACACTCCTTAGCGGATTCCGACTTCCATGGCCACCGTCCTGCTGTCTTAAGCAACCAACGCCTTTCATGGTTTCCCATGAGCGTCGATTCGGGCGCCTTAACTCGGCGTTTGGTTCATCCCACAGCGCCAGTTCTGCTTACCAAAAGTGGCCCACTTGGCACTCCGATCCGAGTCGTTTGCTCGCGGCTTCAGCATATCAAGCAAGCCGGAGATCTCACCCATTTAAAGTTTGAGAATAGGTTGAGGTCGTTTCGGCCCCAAGGCCTCTAATCATTCGCTTTACCGGATGAGACTCGTACGAGCACCAGCTATCCTGAGGGAAACTTCGGAGGGAACCAGCTACTAGATGGTTCGATTAGTCTTTCGCCCCTATACCCAGCTCCGACGATCGATTTGCACGTCAGAATCGCTACGGACCTCCATCAGGGTTTCCCCTGACTTCGTCCTGGCCAGGCATAGTTCACCATCTTTCGGGTCCCAACGTGTACGCTCTAGGTGCGCCTCACCTCGCAATGAGGACGAGACGCCCCGGGAGTGCGGAGGCCGCCGCCCCGTGAAGGGCGGGGAAGCCCCATCCTCCCTCGGCCCGCGCAAGGCGAGACCTTCACTTTCATTACGCCTTTAGGTTTCGTACAGCCCAATGACTCGCGCACATGTTAGACTCCTTGGTCCGTGTTTCAAGACGGGTCGTGAAATTGTCCAAAGCTGAAGCGCCGCTGACGGGAGCGATTATTCCGCCCGAGAGCATCCCGAGCCAACAGCGGCGCGGGTCCGGGGCCGGGCCAGGTAGGTCCGTCATCCGGGAAGAACCGCGCGCGCTTGCCGGGAGCCCGAGCGCCCAAAGGGGCGAATCGACTCCTCCAGATGTACCGCCGGGCAGCCAGC
>NC_060121.1:590995417-591000417 GCF_021461395.2 Schistocerca americana
CGAGACACTCACTCAAGAGCACCCTGGTAGGATTGCAACGGGGTCCGCCTCGGGACGCACGAGCACGCACGAGGCGCGTCGCACGCCTTCAGCTCGCCCCACCGGCAGGACGTCCCACGATACATGCCAGTTAAACACCGACGGGCGGTGAACCAACAGCGTGGGACACAAATCCAACTACGAGCTTTTTAACCGCAACAACTTTAATATACGCTATTGGAGCTGGAATTACCGCGGCTGCTGGCACCAGACTTGCCCTCCAATAGATACTCGTTAAAGGATTTAAAGTGTACTCATTCCGATTACGGGGCCTCGGATGAGTCCCGTATCGTTATTTTTCGTCACTACCTCCCCGTGCCGGGAGTGGGTAATTTGCGCGCCTGCTGCCTTCCTTGGATGTGGTAGCCGTTTCTCAGGCTCCCTCTCCGGAATCGAACCCTGATTCCCCGTTACCCGTTACAACCATGGTAGGCGCAGAACCTACCATCGACAGTTGATAAGGCAGACATTTGAAAGATGCGTCGCCGGTACGAGGACCGTGCGATCAGCCCAAAGTTATTCAGAGTCACCAAGGCAAACGGACCGGACGAGCCGACCGATTGGTTTTGATCTAATAAAAGCGTCCCTTCCATCTCTGGTCGGGACTCTGTTTGCATGTATTAGCTCTAGAATTACCACAGTTATCCAAGTAACGTGGGTACGATCTAAGGAACCATAACTGATTTAATGAGCCATTCGCGGTTTCACCTTAATGCGGCTTGTACTGAGACATGCATGGCTTAATCTTTGAGACAAGCATATGACTACTGGCAGGATCAACCAGGGAGCTGCGTCAACTAGAGCTGAGCAGCCGGCCGCCCGGGAGTGTGTCCCGGGGGCCCGCGCGAACACGCAAGCGTCCGCTCAATTATTCTGCAAACAGGAGGAGGCTGAGCTCCCCTGCACAATACACCTCGAAACCCTCTCAGGTCCCGGCGGCGCGCAGCGCCGTCCTAAGTACTTGGTCGGGTTCGAGAGTGGCGCAATCGCCCGGAGTTTGGCGAGTAGACGCTTTAGGTGCGACCACCCGTGCTCCCAACTGAGCTTGCCGCTGCCGACAGAGGCCCGGGAGCGTGCTGTCGTGGCATTGCCGGCGGGAGACAACACGCGCCACCTACGGTGGCCGGCAGCTCCAACGCCAGCGCCACAGAAGGACAAAAGCCCCACTTGGGTGCCGAAGCGAACTCTCCCAGCACAGCGCACGCGCCAACACGTCCGCACAGCTGCGATACAATCCACCTGCGAGAACCGCAGAGGCGACCGAGCAGCAGACGGCGTCGCGGCGCCGAGCGCCGGGCGGCGGCGCATCCTCAGCGCACACAGTCCTCAATCGGACCAGCACACTGCAGATGTCCACCGCGCTTCGCACCGGGCCCGCGAGGACCTACTTTGGCCGCACGGCGCCGCGTGCAGGGTGCGCCGGCGCGCAGCTGCGCCGCCTGCCGCCTCCGTCGGCCGGCGCGCCTGCCACTGGCCGCCCCCACCAGCCGGCTGTAGCGCGTGCGCCCACGCACCGCGCGGCCAGCACGCCGGGAGGCCCCCCCTCACCGGCCGGGGACGGTCCCACCCAGCCACCGCCGCGTATCGCTTCACACCCACATGCCATTCACGTTCGTGGGCATGGTGGGTATCGCTGAAACAACCGGTTGGTAGCTCAACCGATCGTCGCCATCACTGATTCACCTCTAGCGAGAACAACCGCACCACAACGGTTTACCAGTTGTTCATTTGCGTAACGTCACCAGCAAACGTAGACGTCCATCGCCATTTGCAAATTCAACGATTGTTGCATGCCTGTGTCAGGTGTCACGACACACTATGTCTGCCCACATACACGCAACAACATGTGCACGCTTCGCGAACACGTGGAAGGTGGCCCCCGTACGTATGCGATGTCCATTGCGCGAACGACTGTCAACCGGCCTCTGTCGCATGTCGCAGATGTGGAACGCAGTGCACCATGCTATCACGGTGTGTGAGAGGAGACGACTACGTCTGACAACACGCGCCACTACATCAACAGACGGCTCATGCTGATCGCCATCCACGGCATACCATACTGCAATCCAGCTCTTATAGGGAGACGACACGTAGCTGAGTGCACAATATTTGGACCGTATGGTTCGCCGTTGTTGGCGCAGTCGTGGTACGGTCACACATGTACCACGATGTATCATTCAGTACATGAGGACCAATGTGCAGTACAGTGTGTGATTTGGACGTACAACATCAGCGGACAGTTGACACAAGCCGTACCACAACGTAGGCTGTGCTTCGCCATGCGAATGCCAATGAACAACTGCGAAGGGCATTGAGCATGTACGTCCTACTGCCATCCGCATTACAGTGTATAGCTGCAAGGTGTTTCACATGAAGCGATACTCTGGGGACCGGGCAGTGCGAGTAGCAAACTATATTGCGGGGGTTGCAGTTAGGCAACACTACACTAATTTAACGCGTCGTATGACAATTACAGAGCAGGTTAAGGCCCAACGTGTGTTGGGTTAAGGCCCAACGTGTGTTGGGTTAAGGCCCAACGTGTGTTGGGTTAAGGCCCAACGTGTGTTGGGTTAAGGCCCAACGTGTGTTGGGTTAAGGCCCAACGTGTGTTGGGTTAAGGCCCAACGTGTGTTGGGTTAAGGCCCAACGTGTGTTGGGTTAAGGCCCAACGTGTGTTGGGTTAAGGCCCAACGTGTGTTGGGTTAAGGCCCAACGTGTGTTGGGTTAAGGCCCAACGTGTGTTGGGTTAAGGCCCAACGTGTGTTGGGTTAAGGCCCAACGTGTGTTGGGTTAAGGCCCAACGTGTGTTGGGTTAAGGCCCAACGTGTGTTGGGTTAAGGCCCAACGTGTGTTGGGTTGAGGCCCAACGTGTGTTGGGTTGAGGCGCAACATAGGTTAGGTTGAGGCGCAACATAGGTTAGGTTGAGGCGCAACATGGGTTAGGTTAAGGCGCAACATGGGTTAGGTTAAGGCGCAACATGGGTTAGGTTAAGGCGCAACATGGGTTAGGTTAAGGCGCAACATGGGTTAGGTTAAGGCGCAACATGGGTTAGGTTAAGGCGCAACATGGGTTAGGTTAAGGCGCAACATGGGTTAGGTTAAGGCGCAACATGGGTTAGGTTAAGGCGCAACATGGGTTAGGTTAAGGCGCAACATGGGTTAGGTTAAGGCGCAACATGGGTTAGGTTAAGGCGCAACATGGGTTAGGTTAAGGCGCAACATGGGTTAGGTTAAGGCGCAACATAGGTTAGGTTAAGGCGCAACATGGGTTAGGTTAAGGCGCAACATGGGTTAGGTTAAGGTACAATATGGGTTAGGTTAAGGTACAATATGGGTTAGGTTAAGGTACAATATGGGTTAGGTTAAGGCGCAACATAGGTTAGGTTAAGGCGCAACATAGGTTAGGTTAAGGCGCAACATAGGTTAGGTTAAGGCGCAACATAGGTTAGGTTAAGGCACAACACGGGTTAGGTTAAGGTACAACACGGGTTAGGTTAAGGTACAACACGGGTTAGGTTAAGGTACAACACGGGTTAGGTTAAGGTACAACACGGGTTAGGTTAAGGTACAACACGGGTTAGGTTAAGGTACAACACGGGTTAGGTTAAGGTACAACACGGGTTAGGTTAAGGTACAACACGGGTTAGGTTAAGGTACAACACGGGTTAGGTTAAGGCACGACACGGGTTAGGTTAAGGCACAACACGGGTTAGGTTAAGGCACAACACGGGTTAGGTTAAGGCACAACACGGGTTAGGTTAAGGCACAACACGGGTTAGGTTAAGGCACAATACGGGTTAGGTTAAGGCACAATACGGGTTAGGTTAAGGCACAATACGGGTTAGGTTAAGGCACAATACGGGTTAGGTTAAGGCACAATACGGGTTAGGTTAAGGCACAATACGGGTTAGGTTAAGGCACAATACAGGTTAGGTTAAGGCACAATACGGGTTAGGTTAAGGCACAATACGGGTTAGGTTAAGGCACAATACGGGTTAGGTTAAGGCACAATACGGGTTAGGTTAAGGCACAATACGGGTTAGGTTAAGGCACAATACGGGTTAGGTTAAGGCACAATACGGGTTAGGTTAAGGCACAATACGGGTTAGGTTAAGGCACAATACGGGTTAGGTTAAGGCACAATACGGGTTAGGTTAAGGTACACATTGTTGTAAGGAAAGGTGTTTTGGGGGGGGGGGGGCCGGTTTGTTGATTGTGATTATCGTAAGTAAATGACTGCAGCATCATCTGATTTGGCACGTCAGGGTGCACCTTTGGCTCATGACAGGCGGCGCTCTGATTCCATGCTTGTGGCAGACCTGTGTCTTTCATTCCTGCCATTGTTTTTGTGGTGTGACAGGAGGCAGTATTGTGATGTTGGGTGCACCCCTGTGTAGGACATGTGTGGGTGTTGGTGGCTTAGCTGAGCAATGGTGGTTGTCGGAAGGGTGGGATATTCTGTTTTCCGAGTGGACCTCCCGGTCTGGTTATGATAGTGTGGATTGTCTAATGTGGCAGAGAGGATGCACTGGGTGTTGTTCCATGCTGGTGCTTACATATTGTCTGTGTGCCTGTTACAGGCAGAGAGTAGTGCGTGATAAGAGTGTCTGGCTGACGTGTGATTGTGAGCAGAGTCTTTCAGCATGTATACGGACAGTTGTATACATTATCTGTATTCTGATGGCTCTATCTATTACTAATCAGCGCCGTGTATACGTTTAATCCGGTTCCAGTCGAAACTATTGTATCTCTGTACATTAGTGACACGGCGAGCCCGCTATGTAGTTACTCGTCTCGGCAGCTTCCACCGGTGTATGGCAAATGATTATAAGGAATCAGTCTAGTCGTCAATACCGATAGTGTGACGTCACATGTCTGGGGTGGGGGACGCTGCGCCCTTCCGGTGGGTCATGGCCTAGGAAGACTCTTCCCACGCAGGGGGGCTTGGACTGTCATTGACT
>NC_060121.1:591005417-591007917 GCF_021461395.2 Schistocerca americana
TCATGCGGCAGGCGCCGCAGCTCCGCTGGAGTCAGGCCGTCCGGCCCGGCTGCCGATCCCCTGGGCGGCAAGGCAGCAGCGACCTCCTCACGTGTGACCGGCCCCCATAGGCACTCAGGAGCGACAGGCTCCGAGTGCGGGAGAAGGCGGTCACGGATGAAGCCGGCGGTGGAGATCGGCTTCTTCGTGAAGAGGTCCGCCCAGAAGTCCAGCAGACCGGGGATGTCGGGTGGCGGCTGCAGCAGGGTGCCGTCCAGTAAGCCGCGCACGCAACGCGCACGCGACCTACGGAAGGCGTCCTGTGTCCGCGCGTATTCCCAGCGGCGCCGCTTGCGCTTCTGCAGCGGCGGGGCGGCAGGCGGCCGCTTGGATGGTTGGCGCGGCCGCTGTGTCCTGGTGATCGACCTCTCCCCCCTGGACCCGACCGACGCAAGGGCATCCGGGAGCATGCCCAGGATGACATCGGGCGGCGTGCCCCGCCCCAGACCAATGACTCGATCCAGGGCAGAGAAACGCTGGGCGGAAGCAGGTAGCCCCGCCAGATGCTCCCAGATGGCGGCGTCAGTCGGCCCCTCCGGCGGCGGCCCGGTGGTGTCGGCCGCGAAGTCCTCGGCTGCGTCGACGGGCGGCGCAGCGGCCTCGCCCGCGTCAGGCAGCGAGCTCGCTGCTCCACGGCGGGACGCCGGCTCTTCACCCCGACCGATCTCAAGTGCCTCCATGAATTGGCGGACAAGCTGCTTGTGGGCAGCTTGCCGCCGTCGGCACTTGATTGCCTCAAGCGTTCGGTCGGGGAACATCCTGGTAAGTTCTTGATTTACAAAGAAGAACCGGGCGTCCCTCTCCAGGAACAGTTCGGCCTCTGCCTTGGCGAGCGACAGGACTTCTTCCTCCGTCCACCTCGCACGATGCCTCTCCGTCACGATCTCAGCGTTGGCGGCCGCAGGGTGTTGGCGGCGGCGATGGACCCCGAGACCGTTCTTCGTGGTAAAAGTGCGGTGGCACTCACTGCAAGCAAAGGGAGCTACACAAACTATCGCATTTTCGTTACGGCCGGTTGGCCGGATAGGTGCTGGGGTAGCTGGGGTGGCACCTTCAGCGGAAGGGCCACCATCTCTTGTTTCTTGTCGGCTGCCCCCAACTATAAAGGGATAATGCGAGGGGGGGCTGGTAACCCCCCCAAGCCCCTGGTGCGGTCTTCCACTCTGCAAAAATCAGCGGGCCCACGAGAAGGGGAGAAGACCGCAGGAGAGGAGAGGCTAAGAGGGCTAGGCCCATGTATTGCGCATCACTCTCCCTGTAACTATAACCCAAGGAAGGCACCTCGCAGCAGCAGCACGACTACATCAAGACCGCACTTCGAAAAGCCAAGTCCGGATGCAGCCACACCGCCGCCACTTGGCCACCTTAAGAGAGTCATAGTTACTCCCGCCGTTTACCCGCGCTTGCTTGAATTTCTTCACGTTGACATTCAGAGCACTGGGCAGAAATCACATTGCGTCAACACCCGCTAGGGCCATCGCAATGCTTTGTTTTAATTAGACAGTCGGATTCCCCCAGTCCGTGCCAGTTCTGAGTTGATCGTTGAATGGCGGCCGAAGAGAATCCGCGCACCCGCGCGCCCCCGGAGGAGCACGCTAAGGCGGACGCGGCCTCGCAGCAAGGAAGATCCGTGGGAGGCCAAGGCACGGGACCGAGCTCGGATCCTGCACGCAGGTTGAAGCACCGGGGCGCGAACGCCGCGCAGGCGCGCGCATCCTGCACCGCCGGCCAGCACGAGGCCAACCAACGGCGAGAGCAGACCACGCCCGCGCTAAACGCCCGCACTTACCGGCACCCCTACGGCACTCACCTCGCCCAGGCCCGGCACGTTAGCGCTGACCCACTTCCCGACCAAGCCCGACACGCCCCGATCCTCAGAGCCAATCCTTATCCCGAAGTTACGGATCCAATTTGCCGACTTCCCTTACCTACATTATTCTATCGACTAGAGGCTCTTCACCTTGGAGACCTGCTGCGGATATGGGTACGAACCGGCGCGACACCTCCACGTGGCCCTCTCCCGGATTTTCAAGGTCCGAGGGGAAGATCGGGACACCGCCGCAACTGCGGTGCTCTTCGCGTTCCAAACCCTATCTCCCTGCTAGAGGATTCCAGGGAACTCGAACGCTCATGCAGAAAAGAAAACTCTTCCCCGATCTCCCGACGGCGTCTCCGGGTCCTTTTGGGTTACCCCGACGAGCATCTCTAAAAGAGGGGCCCGACTTGTATCGGTTCCGCTGCCGGGTTCCGGAATAGGAACCGGATTCCCTTTCGCCCAACGGGGGCCAGCACAACGTGCATCATGCTATGACGGCCCCCATCAACATCGGATTTCTCCTAGGGCTTAGGATCGACTGACTCGTGTGCAACGGCTGTTCACACGAAACCCTTCTCCGCGTCAGCCCTCCAGGGCCTCGCTGGAGTATTTGCTACTACCACCAAGATCTGCACCGACGGCGGC
>NC_060121.1:591012917-591015417 GCF_021461395.2 Schistocerca americana
CACGGCGCCGCGTGCAGGGTGCGCCGGCGCGCAGCTGCGCCGCCTGCCGCCTCCGTCGGCCGGCGCGCCTGCCACTGGCCGCCCCCACCAGCCGGCTGTAGCGCGTGCGCCCACGCACCGCGCGGCCAGCACGCCGGGAGGCCCCCCCTCACCGGCCGGGGACGGTCCCACCCAGCCACCGCCGCGTATCGCTTCACACCCACATGCCATTCACGTTCGTGGGCATGGTGGGTATCGCTGAAACAACCGGTTGGTAGCTCAACCGATCGTCGCCATCACTGATTCACCTCTAGCGAGAACAACCGCACCACAACGGTTTACCAGTTGTTCATTTGCGTAACGTCACCAGCAAACGTAGACGTCCATCGCCATTTGCAAATTCAACGATTGTTGCATGCCTGTGTCAGGTGTCACGACACACTATGTCTGCCCACATACACGCAACAACATGTGCACGCTTCGCGAACACGTGGAAGGTGGCCCCCGTACGTATGCGATGTCCATTGCGCGAACGACTGTCAACCGGCCTCTGTCGCATGTCGCAGATGTGGAACGCAGTGCACCATGCTATCACGGTGTGTGAGAGGAGACGACTACGTCTGACAACACGCGCCACTACATCAACAGACGGCTCATGCTGATCGCCATCCACGGCATACCATACTGCAATCCAGCTCTTATAGGGAGACGACACGTAGCTGAGTGCACAATATTTGGACCGTATGGTTCGCCGTTGTTGGCGCAGTCGTGGTACGGTCACACATGTACCACGATGTATCATTCAGTACATGAGGACCAATGTGCAGTACAGTGTGTGATTTGGACGTACAACATCAGCGGACAGTTGACACAAGCCGTACCACAACGTAGGCTGTGCTTCGCCATGCGAATGCCAATGAACAACTGCGAAGGGCATTGAGCATGTACGTCCTACTGCCATCCGCATTACAGTGTATAGCTGCAAGGTGTTTCACATGAAGCGATACTCTGGGAACCGGGCAGTGCGAGTAGCAAACTATATTGCGGGGGTTGCAGTTAGGCAACACTACACTAATTTAACGCGTCGTATGACAATTACAGAGCAGGTTAAGGCCCAACGTGTGTTGGGTTAAGGCCCAACGTGTGTTGGGTTAAGGCCCAACGTGTGTTGGGTTAAGGCCCAACGTGTGTTGGGTTAAGGCCCAACGTGTGTTGGGTTAAGGCCCAACGTGTGTTGGGTTAAGGCCCAACGTGTGTTGGGTTAAGGCCCAACGTGTGTTGGGTTAAGGCCCAACGTGTGTTGGGTTAAGGCCCAACGTGTGTTGGGTTAAGGCCCAACGTGTGTTGGGTTAAGGCCCAACGTGTGTTGGGTTAAGGCCCAACGTGTGTTGGGTTAAGGCCCAACGTGTGTTGGGTTAAGGCCCAACGTGTGTTGGGTTAAGGCCCAACGTGTGTTGGGTTAAGGCCCAACGTGTGTTGGGTTAAGGCCCAACGTGTGTTGGGTTAAGGCCCAACGTGTGTTGGGTTAAGGCCCAACGTGTGTTGGGTTGAGGCGCAACATAGGTTAGGTTGAGGCGCAACATAGGTTAGGTTGAGGCGCAACATGGGTTAGGTTAAGGCGCAACATGGGTTAGGTTAAGGCGCAACATGGGTTAGGTTAAGGCGCAACATGGGTTAGGTTAAGGCGCAACATGGGTTAGGTTAAGGCGCAACATGGGTTAGGTTAAGGCGCAACATGGGTTAGGTTAAGGCGCAACATGGGTTAGGTTAAGGCGCAACATGGGTTAGGTTAAGGCGCAACATGGGTTAGGTTAAGGCGCAACATGGGTTAGGTTAAGGCGCAACATAGGTTAGGTTAAGGCGCAACATGGGTTAGGTTAAGGCGCAACATGGGTTAGGTTAAGGCGCAACATGGGTTAGGTTAAGGCGCAACATGGGTTAGGTTAAGGCGCAACATGGGTTAGGTTAAGGCGCAACATAGGTTAGGTTAAGGCGCAACATGGGTTAGGTTAAGGCGCAACATGGGTTAGGTTAAGGTACAATATGGGTTAGGTTAAGGTACAATATGGGTTAGGTTAAGGCGCAACATAGGTTAGGTTAAGGCGCAACATAGGTTAGGTTAAGGCGCAACATAGGTTAGGTTAAGGCGCAACATAGGTTAGGTTAAGGCACAACACGGGTTAGGTTAAGGTACAACACGGGTTAGGTTAAGGTACAACACGGGTTAGGTTAAGGTACAACACGGGTTAGGTTAAGGTACAACACGGGTTAGGTTAAGGTACAACACGGGTTAGGTTAAGGTACAACACGGGTTAGGTTAAGGTACAACACGGGTTAGGTTAAGGTACAACACGGGTTAGGTTAAGGTACAACACGGGTTAGGTTAAGGTACAACACGGGTTAGGTTAAGGCACAACACGGGTTAGGTTAAGGCACAATACGGGTTAGGTTAAGGCACAACACGGGTTAGGTTAAGGCACAACACGGGTTAGGTTAAGGCACAACACGGGTTAGGTTAAGG
>NC_060121.1:591020417-591022917 GCF_021461395.2 Schistocerca americana
TGGAAGTAGCCCAGGGGAGTGTCCGCCGGAAGGCGGAACCATCTCCTGACGGCGGCACGGATGGTCACATCTGCCGCTTTCAACGCACCCACTCGGGTGCGGCTGAGGGCCAGCCCATGGTACAGGCCAGGCAGAAGTACGGTGGTGAGGGCGTGGAGGCGCTGTTGCGGTTTGAGCGGAGCTCGGGAGATGACGTCCAGCTGCTCCACGAGGTGGCGTCGTGGGTTGAAAACGCAGCGACCAGCGGTGGAGAATTGCAGTCCCAGGTACCGGAAGGTTTCACCCACACGTAGGGCGGGCACGGTGGCGTTGCCCGCTTTGAAGGTAACGTCGGCGTCGACCTTCACCTTCTTGTCGCGCCCAGACGCGACTAAGGCGAGGGTGAAACACTTCCGGGCGTTGATCTGCAGCCCCAGATGGGCGAGGGCTGCGACGGCTGCGTCGATGAGGGACTGCAATCCCCTCGCGGTCGATGCAAAAAGCAGGACGTCATCTGCGAAGGCCGCAGCGTTAACTCTGCGACCTAGGATCCGAGCTCCGATGTGGGAGGGAAGTTGACTCAAAACATAGTCCACCGCAAAATTGAAAAGGAGGGGGGAGAGGGGGTCACCCTGACGCACACCCCTAGCCGGCTGCAGGGGCACGCCCACGTCGGCGCCGCCCGCTATCACCGTCGTGCTACCCTCGTAACACCTTTCGACGTACTCAATAAAGCAATCCGGCAGGCCATGAGCCCTCAGCACGGGGCGGAGGGCGGCATGGTCCACCGAATCGAACGCTTTAGAGACGTCGATCGATGCCACAAAAACAGAGCGACAGGAGCGGACTGCGTCGGTGAGAGCAGTGTCCAAGATGAAGGTGTTTTCCAACATCCCATCCCGGGGGATGAATGCCCGCTGACGTTCGTCCACAGCACATGCACGCATCAGGCGTGACGCGAGAACCTTGTGAAAGGTCCGCGCCAACACCGAGCAGACCGTAATGGGGCGAAAGTCAGCGGGGGATGTTGGTGCAGCCGTTTTGGGGAGAAGTGACGTCCGGGCGCGAAGCAGACGCTCGGGGAGGGCGCGGGCCAGGAGGAAGAGGTTCAAGAGTTTCACCAGGACTTCATGCGGCAGGCGCCGCAGCTCCGCTGGAGTCAGGCCGTCCGGCCCGGCTGCCGATCCCCTGGGCGGCAAGGCAGCAGCGACCTCCTCACGTGTGACCGGCCCCCATAGGCACTCAGGAGCGACAGGCTCCGAGTGCGGGAGAAGGCGGTCACGGATGAAGCCGGCGGTGGAGATCGGCTTCTTCGTGAAGAGGTCCGCCCAGAAGTCCAGCAGACCGGGGATGTCGGGTGGCGGCTGCAGCAGGGTGCCGTCCAGCAAGCCGCGCACGCAACGTGCACGCGACCTACGGAAGGCGTCCTGTGTCCGCGCGTATTCCCAGCGGCGCCGCTTGCGCTTCTGCAGCGGCGGGGCGGCAGGCGGCCGCTTGGATGGTTGGCGCGGCCGCTGTGTCCTGGTGATCGACCTCTCCCCCCTGGACCCGACCGACGCAAGGGCATCCGGGAGCATGCCCAGGATGACATCGGGCGGCGTGCCCCGCCCCAGACCAATGACTCGATCCAGGGCAGAGAAACGCTGGGCGGAAGCAGGTAGCCCCGCCAGATGCTCCCAGATGGCGGCGTCAGTCGGCCCCTCCGGCGGCGGCCCGGTGGTGTCGGCCGCGAAGTCCTCGGCTGCGTCGACGGGCGGCGCAGCGGCCTCGCCCGCGTCAGGCAGCGAGCTCGCTGCTCCACGGCGGGACGCCGGCTCTTCACCCCGACCGATCTCAAGTGCCTCCATGAATTGGCGGACAAGCTGCTTGTGGGCAGCTTGCCGCCGTCAACACTTGATTGCCTCAAGCGTTCGGTCGGGGAACATCCTGGTAAGTTCTTGATTTACAAAGAAGAACCGGGCGTCCCTCTCCAGGAACAGTTCGGCCTCTGCCTTGGCGAGCGACAGGACTTCTTCCTCCGTCCACCTCGCGCGATGCCTCTCCGTCACGATCTCAGCGTTGGCGGCCGCAGGGTGTTGGCGGCGGCGATGGACCCCGAGACCGTTCTTCGTGGTAAAAGTGCGGTGGCACTCACTGCAAGCAAAGGGAGCTACACAAACTATCGCATTTTCGTTACGGCCGGTTGGCCGGATAGGTGCTGGGGTAGCTGGGGTGGCACCTTCAGCGGAAGGGCCACCATCTCTTGTTTCTTGTCGGCTGCCCCCAACTATAAAGGGATAATGCGAGGGGGGGCTGGTAACCCCCCCAAGCCCCTGGTGCGGTCTTCCACTCTGCAAAAATCAGCGGGCCCACGAGAAGGGGAGAAGACCGCAGGAGAGGAGAGGCTAAGAGGGCTAGGCCCATGTATTGCGCATCACTCTCCCTGTAACTATAACCCAAGGAAGGCACCTCGCAGCAGCAGCACGACTACATCAAGACCGCACTTCGAAAAGCCAAGTCCGGATGCAGCCACACCGCCGCC
>NC_060121.1:591027917-591032917 GCF_021461395.2 Schistocerca americana
TCGTTATTTTTCGTCACTACCTCCCCGTGCCGGGAGTGGGTAATTTGCGCGCCTGCTGCCTTCCTTGGATGTGGTAGCCGTTTCTCAGGCTCCCTCTCCGGAATCGAACCCTGATTCCCCGTTACCTGTTACAACCATGGTAGGCGCAGAACCTACCATCGACAGTTGATAAGGCAGACATTTGAAAGATGCGTCGCCGGTACGAGGACCGTGCGATCAGCCCAAAGTTATTCAGAGTCACCAAGGCAAACGGACCGGACGAGCCGACCGATTGGTTTTGATCTAATAAAAGCGTCCCTTCCATCTCTGGTCGGGACTCTGTTTGCATGTATTAGCTCTAGAATTACCACAGTTATCCAAGTAACGTGGGTACGATCTAAGGAACCATAACTGATTTAATGAGCCATTCGCGGTTTCACCTTAATGCGGCTTGTACTGAGACATGCATGGCTTAATCTTTGAGACAAGCATATGACTACTGGCAGGATCAACCAGGGAGCTGCGTCAACTAGAGCTGAGCAGCCGGCCGCCCGGGAGTGTGTCCCGGGGGCCCGCGCGAACACGCAAGCGTCCGCTCAATTATTCTGCAAACAGGAGGAGGCTGAGCTCCCCTGCACAATACACCTCGAAACCCTCTCAGGTCCCGGCGGCGCGCAGCGCCGTCCTAAGTACTTGGTCGGGTTCGAGAGTGGCGCAATCGCCCGGAGTTTGGCGAGTAGACGCTTTAGGTGCGACCACCCGTGCTCCCAACTGAGCTTGCCGCTGCCGACAGAGGCCCGGGAGCGTGCTGTCGTGGCATTGCCGGCGGGAGACAACACGCGCCACCTACGGTGGCCGGCAGCTCCAACGCCAGCGCCACAGAAGGACAAAAGCCCCACTTGGGTGCCGAAGCGAACTCTCCCAGCACAGCGCACGCGCCAACACGTCCGCACAGCTGCGATACAATCCACCTGCGAGAACCGCAGAGGCGACCGAGCAGCAGACGGCGTCGCGGCGCCGAGCGCCGGGCGGCGGCGCATCCTCAGCGCACACAGTCCTCAATCGGACCAGCACACTGCAGATGTCCACCGCGCTTCGCACCGGGCCCGCGAGGACCTACTTTGGCCGCACGGCGCCGCGTGCAGGGTGCGCCGGCGCGCAGCTGCGCCGCCTGCCGCCTCCGTCGGCCGGCGCGCCTGCCACTGGCCGCCCCCACCAGCCGGCTGTAGCGCGTGCGCCCACGCACCGCGCGGCCAGCACGCCGGGAGGCCCCCCCTCACCGGCCGGGGACGGTCCCACCCAGCCACCGCCGCGTATCGCTTCACACCCACATGCCATTCACGTTCGTGGGCATGGTGGGTATCGCTGAAACAACCGGTTGGTAGCTCAACCGATCGTCGCCATCACTGATTCACCTCTAGCGAGAACAACCGCACCACAACGGTTTACCAGTTGTTCATTTGCGTAACGTCACCAGCAAACGTAGACGTCCATCGCCATTTGCAAATTCAACGATTGTTGCATGCCTGTGTCAGGTGTCACGACACACTATGTCTGCCCACATACACGCAACAACATGTGCACGCTTCGCGAACACGTGGAAGGTGGCCCCCGTACGTATGCGATGTCCATTGCGCGAACGACTGTCAACCGGCCTCTGTCGCATGTCGCAGATGTGGAACGCAGTGCACCATGCTATCACGGTGTGTGAGAGGAGACGACTACGTCTGACAACACGCGCCACTACATCAACAGACGGCTCATGCTGATCGCCATCCACGGCATACCATACTGCAATCCAGCTCTTATAGGGAGACGACACGTAGCTGAGTGCACAATATTTGGACCGTATGGTTCGCCGTTGTTGGCGCAGTCGTGGTACGGTCACACATGTACCACGATGTATCATTCAGTACATGAGGACCAATGTGCAGTACAGTGTGTGATTTGGACGTACAACATCAGCGGACAGTTGACACAAGCCGTACCACAACGTAGGCTGTGCTTCGCCATGCGAATGCCAATGAACAACTGCGAAGGGCATTGAGCATGTACGTCCTACTGCCATCCGCATTACAGTGTATAGCTGCAAGGTGCTTCACATGAAGCGATACTCTGGGGACCGGGCAGTGCGAGTAGCAAACTATATTGCGGGGGTTGCAGTTAGGCAACACTACACTAATTTAACGCGTCGTATGACAATTACAGAGCAGGTTAAGGCCCAACGTGTGTTGGGTTAAGGCCCAACGTGTGTTGGGTTAAGGCCCAACGTGTGTTGGGTTAAGGCCCAACGTGTGTTGGGTTAAGGCCCAACGTGTGTTGGGTTAAGGCCCAACGTGTGTTGGGTTAAGGCCCAACGTGTGTTGGGTTAAGGCCCAACGTGTGTTGGGTTAAGGCCCAACGTGTGTTGGGTTAAGGCCCAACGTGTGTTGGGTTAAGGCCCAACGTGTGTTGGGTTAAGGCCCAACGTGTGTTGGGTTAAGGCCCAACGTGTGTTGGGTTAAGGCCCAACGTGTGTTGGGTTAAGGCCCAACGTGTGTTGGGTTAAGGCCCAACGTGTGTTGGGTTAAGGCCCAACGTGTGTTGGGTTAAGGCCCAACGTGTGTTGGGTTAAGGCCCAACGTGTGTTGGGTTAAGGCCCAACGTGTGTTGGGTTAAGGCCCAACGTGTGTTGGGTTAAGGCCCAACGTGTGTTGGGTTAAGGCCCAACGTGTGTTGGGTTAAGGCCCAACGTGTGTTGGGTTGAGGCCCAACGTGTGTTGGGTTGAGGCGCAACATAGGTTAGGTTGAGGCGCAACATAGGTTAGGTTGAGGCGCAACATGGGTTAGGTTAAGGCGCAACATGGGTTAAGTTAAGGCGCAACATGGGTTAGGTTAAGGCGCAACATGGGTTAGGTTAAGGCGCAACATGGGTTAGGTTAAGGCGCAACATGGGTTAGGTTAAGGCGCAACATGGGTTAGGTTAAGGCGCAACATGGGTTAGGTTAAGGCGCAACATGGGTTAGGTTAAGGCGCAACATGGGTTAGGTTAAGGCGCAACATGGGTTAGGTTAAGGCGCAACATGGGTTAGGTTAAGGCGCAACATGGGTTAGGTTAAGGCGCAACATGGGTTAGGTTAAGGCGCAACATAGGTTAGGTTAAGGCGCAACATGGGTTAGGTTAAGGCGCAACATGGGTTAGGTTAAGGTACAATATGGGTTAGGTTAAGGTACAATATGGGTTAGGTTAAGGTACAATATGGGTTAGGTTAAGGCGCAACATAGGTTAGGTTAAGGCGCAACATAGGTTAGGTTAAGGCGCAACATAGGTTAGGTTAAGGCGCAACATAGGTTAGGTTGAGGCACAACACGGGTTAGGTTAAGGTACAACACGGGTTAGGTTAAGGTACAACACGGGTTAGGTTAAGGTACAACACGGGTTAGGTTAAGGTACAACACGGGTTAGGTTAAGGTACAACACGGGTTAGGTTAAGGTACAACACGGGTTAGGTTAAGGTACAACACGGGTTAGGTTAAGGTACAACACGGGTTAGGTTAAGGTACAACACGGGTTAGGTTAAGGCACAACACGGGTTAGGTTAAGGCACAATACGGGTTAGGTTAAGGCACAACACGGGTTAGGTTAAGGCACAACACGGGTTAGGTTAAGGCACAACACGGGTTAGGTTAAGGCACAATACGGGTTAGGTTAAGGCACAATACGGGTTAGGTTAAGGCACAATACGGGTTAGGTTAAGGCACAATACGGGTTAGGTTAAGGCACAATACGGGTTAGGTTAAGGCACAATACGGGTTAGGTTAAGGCACAATACGGGTTAGGTTAAGGCACAATACGGGTTAGGTTAAGGCACAATACGGGTTAGGTTAAGGCACAATACGGGTTAGGTTAAGGCACAATACGGGTTAGGTTAAGGCACAATACGGGTTAGGTTAAGGCACAATACGGGTTAGGTTAAGGCACAATACGGGTTAGGTTAAGGCACAATACGGGTTAGGTTAAGGCACAATACGGGTTAGGTTAAGGCACAATACGGGTTAGGTTAAGGTACACATTGTTGTAAGGAAAGGTGTTTTGGGGGGGGGGGGCCGGTTTGTTGATTGTGATTATCGTAAGTAAATGACTGCGGCATCATCTGATTTGGCACGTCAGGGTGCACCTTTGGCTCATGACAGGCGGCGCTCTGATTCCATGCTTGTGGCAGACCTGTGTCTTTCATTCCTGCCATTGTTTTTGTGGTGTGACAGGAGGCAGTATTGTGATGTTGGGTGCACCCCTGTGTAGGACATGTGTGGGTGTTGGTGGCTTAGCTGAGCAATGGTGGTTGTCGGAAGGGTGGGATATTCTGTTTTCCGAGTGGACCTCCCGGTCTGGTTATGATAGTGTGGATTGTCTAATGTGGCAGAGAGGATGCACTGGGTGTTGTTCCATGCTGGTGCTTACATATTGTCTGTGTGCCTGTTACAGGCAGAGAGTAGTGCGTGATAAGAGTGTCTGGCTGACGTGTGATTGTGAGCAGAGTCTTTCAGCATGTATACGGACAGTTGTATACATTATCTGTATTCTGATGGCTCTATCTATTACTAATCAGCGCCGTGTATACGTTTAATCCGGTTCCAGTCGAAACTATTGTATCTCTGTACATTAGTGACACGGCGAGCCCGCTATGTAGTTACTCGTCTCGGCAGCTTCCACCGGTGTATGGCAAATGATTATAAGGAATCAGTCTAGTCGTCAATGCCGATAGTGTGACGTCACATGTCTGGGGTGGGGGACGCTGCGCCCTTCCGGTGGGTCATGGCCTAGGAAGACTCTTCCCACGCAGGGGGGCTTGGACTGTCATTGACTCTTCCGAGTAATATACTTGCCGTACGTTTTTGCGACTGCGAGTGCAACGCTCACCGGTACCGACATGGATGGAGCGCCTCCTAGCTGCCGCTGAGCATCTGCATTCGTACAGAGAGCAACGCGATCGCGTCTGTAGCTCGTACGTGGTACAGCTCGCAGCTCATGTATATGGACA
>NC_060121.1:591037917-591045417 GCF_021461395.2 Schistocerca americana
AGCTATTTTTCCTTTTATTGCCTGAAGAACCTCGACCGTAACCCTGTCGGGTCCGGGAGATTTTCCTCTTTTTAGGTTTGATATCACTTCTACCACCTCCTGCGGTGAGAAGGGGTAGACTATTATGTTGTTATTATATTCTCTTTGTGCTCTCTCTCTTATAGCTGCCTGCTCCGGTGTGTCCTCAGTGGGATCATCATCCGGTAGCAGGGCTTGGAGGAGCACCGTTATTGTCTCTTGTCTTGTTGTGGTCGTTCTGTTTTCATTTGGTATTCTTATAGATGAGAGGACTGTTGGGGCTCTTATTTTTTCCCTTACTAGCTTATAAGGCTTTCCCCAGGGATCCATTGCTAAGTTATTTCTTACGAAATTTTCCCAACTTCTTTTCCTCACTTCTATGATTTCTCTTCTATATCTCTCCCTGTATTGCCTGTATATGTTTAGTCTATATTCTCTATCTTGTGGGTTGAATGTGCGCTGATACCTGCGTCTTGCCCTGCGCGTAGCCTGACGTAGGTCACTTAGTTCTGGAGTCCATGGTGCCGGGTGGACGCTTTGGACTCTGCTTCTCTTTGGTACGACTGCGTCAATTACCTCCTTTACGCTATTAACTATCTGCTCCACTATCTCATCAATCTCGAGAGCCTCATCCAGCTCCGGCGGGCTATACTCCCGGGAGAGTCTTTCCCAATCTACTTTTTTGTAGTCATATTCTGAAAGCCATTCCTGTAGCACTACCCTCTGTTCTGCTTTTAGTATATATTTAATTACATTGTGATCACTAGTTGTTACATTCTCCAGTACCTCCCAATTATCTATTTTGTTGTTAGCCCTATTATTCGCCAGTGTTATATCAATGTTTGTTTTTGCTCCTGCTCTATTTGAATATGTAGGTATATCACTAGGTGTATTTATTACATCTAAATTTAGTTCACTTATTACATCTTCTAATTCTTGGCCTTTTTCATCTTGTTCTCCGCTATGCCACAGGAATGACTTTGCATTTGCATCCATTGCAATTATTACTTGATAACCCTGTAATGATCTGCATATTACTTTTAATTGTTCTAAATACATAGTTATAGGTTCTCTGTACTGACAATAAATTGATACCAAATACCATTTTGTGTTAGTAGCTTGTACTTCAATTGTTACAATATGCTCATTTGTGAATTGATTTAATACTATTGTTTTTATATTTCTATTTAGAATCACTATTGCAGACATCGGTCTGTCTCCTTTCATAATTACTTGTGCTGTAGCTATCATTCCTGGGATTTTACCCTCCCGGGAGTACGGTTCTTGCATGCATAATATATCAGCTTTGTGTTCTTCCGCTAATTTACGTAATTCATAGTTTACGTGTGCACTTCTCATTGTATTTATTTGGAGAACTCTGAGATCCATTATGGGTGATATGTATGGAAATGATCTGCTGGCCATTCTTTGTTGGGGTCGAACCCTATTCGGCCGTATGTTGTTACCATTTGCGTATATATGTTGTCTAGATTAAATTTTAAACCTCGTCTTTCATATACTTGTTTAACTATTTTTTGTAATTGTTCATGTTCCGTTGGAATTCCTGCCGCTGCTAACTGAATGCAGTCGACATCCGCCAGAGCTGGATAAGTAATTCTCGAGCCGTTTCTGTGCCCCACTCTCACTAGTTGTCTAAGTGCAGTGGTTAGCAGGCCAGGTTCTTCTAATCTTGCCATCTGTAGAGCGTTCTCGCATATTTTATATGTGTCCTTAGGGTCCATTGCCCTGTATGTGACACTCATGCTTGTCTGATTGCTTTTATCTTGTCTCTGATTTTCTTGATCTCTTTTGGGCGAACTCGGTCGTCCGTCCATGCCCTCCATCGGCAGTTTCTTTTCATTGTAAACGGACGACCGAGGTCGTCCGTATTTCTTTCCTGTACTGTTCTTTTCTGTGTCTTTGTTCTGTCTCTGTGTTGGTGTGATATGTTGTGTCAGGGGCGCCTCTGGTCGCCCACTTCTGCCCTCCATCGGCATTTCTTTGTTATGGAAAATGGGCGACCGAGGTCGCCCTTCTGTTTGTACTTGTGCTTCTCTTGTGTTCGTTGTTTGTACTTGTGCATCTACCATATGTAGTGTCTGCACTTGTGCATCCTGCATTATGTTTTGTTTCTTGTCTTGTATCGATGATTCCCGTTGTGTCTTTGGTACCTCTGACTGTCCATCCCTACTTTCCATCTGCATTTTCCTGTCATAAAAAATGGGCGACCGAGGTCGCCCTTGTGTTTGTACTTGTACTTCTTTCGTGTATACAGCTTGTACTTGTGTATCTGTCATTTTTTGTTTTTCTTTTCCTATCCCCTGTATTGTCTCTTGGTGGTATATTTTTGGTTGTGTTGTTCTTTTAATGGGAGTTATAGCAATGCAGTTTTGTGCTGTACATTTTGTGTGTTGTTTATTGTCTTGTGTGTTGTTTTTCGTTCCCTTATTTTCAGGCTGTTTGCCTGTGGTCCCTTTTGCCTCCTGTTCCCTTGCCCCTACTGCTTCCCTGATTTTTATGCCCCTTAGTGTATCCCTTAATTGCTTACTAGGTGATTTGTGCTTCTTTCTTTTTTCTTGGGGTTTACTCTCCATAATCTGTCCTTTGTATTAATCTCCCTAGTAAAAGCTGATATGTGGGGCATTCTTTTGAGTTTGGTGCTCTACATTTTCTTTTCCCTCTTCGATTACATGGTATACATGTTTCCGGCCTGTTCTTTTCAGGGCACTCTTTCTTGTTGTGGTTATCTGTTCCACAGTGACCACAGGTGGGGTCACCCCAAGTACAATACTTCTGAACGTGGCCCAGATCCATGCATTTATGGCATCTGGGTACCACACAATAGTCTTTGACCGCCACTGAACTATATTCTACATATATTCTTCCACTTTGTATAAGCTCTTTCCTTAACGTTGGTGAGACTTCAACTACTTGATGGCCCGTATCTCTATCCTTTTTCCCCATCCTAAATTTCGGTCTAAATTCCTTTTTAAAATCTTGTAGGCTCATCTTTTCTTCGAAATTCTGCATGTGAATACATTCTGTTAGTTCTTCTGGTGTTAGTCTGTTCGAAACATCAAATATGGTCATTAATGGCCATCGTTTCTTTGTTTTTTCGCATATTACAGATCTCTGTAGGTCTTTATGCCCCATTATAGTGTTCCTATCCTGCTGTGCGGGGGTTTCCACTATTACTGCATTTTTAGCTATTACTACTTTATTTATTTTAACTTTTGCCTTGGTTGGGTTTATTACTCTCGTAAATATTTCTTTCACTTCTTTCACACTCTGTCCTTCTTTTGGTTTCAGAAATAATGCCACTCCTTGCTTCGCTGTCACTTTTTCTATACTCTCTTTCATGTTTATTTGTGGTTTCTGTGGTCCTCCTGCCACCACTGTGGCATATGTCTTTGTTCTTTCAGTCGTAATTTGTTTGTTTTGCCGTTCCAACTCTTTAATTCTTCCTTCTAGTTGGCTTTGGGCTATTGCCCACAAGGCCAACTTATCCTTTATCTCGTTAATCCTATCATTGCTCATCTTCCCTTTGTCTGTCACTAGTAGCGCGTTTATTTCTTTTAGCCTTTCGGCTGCGCTCTTTATTTCAGTGTCTGCGTTATCATCGCATCGCTCGGAAGTCTCTCTCTCTGTGTTTACCGCCATAATTTCTGAGAGAGACCAAAAAAGTTGAGAGCCCGTCTCTTTCCCCGGACCGGCTCTTCTGGCATGGGGGGAGGCTTAGTGCAGCTCGCTCACCAGTCCCGCCCCTGGACCAAGAGCTTTGTGAGCTGCCGGGTTTAGCGCGCCGTTTCCAGCACACTAGTCCCCTTCCACGACTGTACCACTGGAGATTTCTCCCGTCCCTCCCCGGCAAATGCCCAGCGCATTCCGGAGAGGCGGATTCACCTCTCGGCCTTCGCCCCCTACTAGGCCGAGTTTCCACCCTAAGGCCTTAGACCCAGCCCTACCCAGGTGCTGGGTCGGTCCCCCAGACTTTCGGGGGTCTGGCCCCATCTAACCTAGCCAGGGACGTGTTACCACGCCCTGGTTTGGCGGAGCATGTCAAAGTCCCCGACATGGCGCTGAGCCTTTGCCGGCTCAGGCCACGATCCCTCCCCAGCGAGTACAGCCGCGGGAAAATCAGGACAGGTGTTGTGTCCTTGTTTACGCAGCTCCCCCTGCGCCATGCACCCTTTGCTTTCACCTTGGGTTGGGGGACTTTTAACGTCGTCCATGACGTGAGGAACTGCAGTGGCCAGACCGCAGGGTTCCGGGATCGTCGTAAGACTTACCCTCATACCCTCGCCCAGCCACCGCGCTCAACTCAGGAGAGACAGTTGTTATGCCTCCCGTAACGCAGCTTCCCCTGCGCCATGCACCCTTTGCTTTCGCTTGGGTTGGGGGCATTTAACGTCCTGCCAGGACGGGAGTTTTACGTCCTGCCTTGACACAACGACAACCCACACCTATCAACGCAGCCCGGAAGGTGTTAAAGGAGTCAGTCCGGGTCTTATACGTGGAGTTTGACATCAACGAGACGGTGCGGCACTCAAACCCGAGTTACGTTCCCCGGAGGGTCTCCACACGTACCGGGGGATCATGACCGACCATGTCTCACCCACCGCTTTTGATAATTCACGGTGGGCCAGTGCGGACCAGTGTGGGTTGCACCCAGTTAAGGGCTAGCCTTTTAACGTCATGCATGGACGGCCCTTCCCGTGTTAGCTTCGCCCCATCTTGTGGGGGTACTGAGCGCCAGGGCCACGTTAAGGCCACGGGATAGGACATTACGGTCCCCGCCCCACTCAGGTTCCTCTGAGCCCTGCTGAAGGCAAAACTTTCAGGGAATCAGAGGGTCTCCTGGCGGTTTTAACCCAGTTATCGGGAGGCAACACACCTCCCCCGGGTGGCGCCACGCAGACCGCTTTCCCAGCGGGACAGCGGGAATCTCGTTAATCCATTCATGCGCGTCACTAATTAGATGACGAGGCATTTGGCTATCAACAGCCGTCTTTATTCAAAATAATTTGAATAACACAAAATATATACATATATAGTACGTGGCAGGTGTTTGACGCCATGTCCGCCACCGAGGTGGGGACTTACAGGGCGGTACCACAAAATACAAGTATAAAATTAACATACACATATACATATATATCAGTGCGGAAGAACAACAAAAACACAAGATAAAGACACAAAGAAGGAAGAACAAAGACGGTTTATTCCTCCTGTGGATAGGCCCCAGGAGTCAAGGCGAAGAAAAATAACCAGCAGCCTAGCCGACGCCGACACGCTGCTTCGGGCTAGGAGCCGTCATACGCTCGAAAATCTTGTAACTTTTGCAGCAGCTCTGTAGTGTTCTTGTGCTCAGCACCGCCAGTTCTCGGGGTCTGAAGCCTAAGGCGGCGAGATCCCTCGCCGACGCTGGAGACCATACACCCCTCCAGTTCAACGTCGCGGTGGACACAATCACCTCCTCAACGTCACGGTGCAGGTTGGAGATGGCACGCCGGATGGACGGCGTGTCGTAGTAGGCCGCCTTCTGGGAGTGACACCAGTCGAGCCGGAGGTGGTCTCCGACTATCTGGGCGTCGACCACGCGGGCGATGCCGTCTTTGACCGCCACCACGTCAGGCTTGCGGATGCCCTCAGGTGTTTGGAGGTGGGGCTCCACAGAGACATTGAAGCCCCTCTGCGCGAGTCCACGGGCGACATAACGCACTACAGCGTCATGGCGCTTGACCCGGGACCCGTGCGTCCTAAAGCAAGCCTGAAGTACGTGGTTGGCGGTCTCCACGGCCTGGCACCCCGCGCGGCATCTGGTGTCCGCCTCCCGCCCGCGACTGCGCCGTGCCTTACCCGCGCTTGCTTGAATTTCTTCACGTTGACATTCAGAGCACTGGGCAGAAATCACATTGCGTCAACACCCGCTAGGGCCATCGCAATGCTTTGTTTTAATTAGACAGTCGGATTCCCCCAGTCCGTGCCAGTTCTGAGTTGATCGTTGAATGGCGGCCGAAGAGAATCCGCGCACCCGCGCGCCCCCGGAGGAGCACGCTAAGGCGGACGCGGCCTCGCAGCAAGGAAGATCCGTGGGAGGCCAAGGCACGGGACCGAGCTCGGATCCTGCACGCAGGTTGAAGCACCGGGGCGCGAACGCCGCGCAGGCGCGCGCATCCTGCACCGCCGGCCAGCACGAGGCCAACCAACGGCGAGAGCAGACCACGCCCGCGCTAAACGCCCGCACTTACCGGCACCCCTACGGCACTCACCTCGCCCAGGCCCGGCACGTTAGCGCTGACCCACTTCCCGACCAAGCCCGACACGCCCCGATCCTCAGAGCCAATCCTTATCCCGAAGTTACGGATCCAATTTGCCGACTTCCCTTACCTACATTATTCTATCGACTAGAGGCTCTTCACCTTGGAGACCTGCTGCGGATATGGGTACGAACCGGCGCGACACCTCCACGTGGCCCTCTCCCGGATTTTCAAGGTCCGAGGGGAAGATCGGGACACCGCCGCAACTGCGGTGCTCTTCGCGTTCCAAACCCTATCTCCCTGCTAGAGGATTCCAGGGAACTCGAACGCTCATGCAGAAAAGAAAACTCTTCCCCGATCTCCCGACGGCGTCTCCGGGTCCTTTTGGGTTACCCCGACGAGCATCTCTAAAAGAGGGGCCCGACTTGTATCGGTTCCGCTGCCGGGTTCCGGAATAGGAACCGGATTCCCTTTCGCCCAACGGGGGCCAGCACAACGTGCATCATGCTATGACGGCCCCCATCAACATCGGATTTCTCCTAGGGCTTAGGATCGACTGACTCGTGTGCAACGGCTGTTCACACGAAACCCTTCTCCGCGTCAGCCCTCCAGGGCCTCGCTGGAGTATTTGCTACTACCACCAAGATCTGCACCGACGGCGGCTCCAGGCAGGCTCACGCCCAGACCCTTCTGCGCCCACCGCCGCGACCCTCCTACTCGTCAGGGCTTCGCGGCCGGCCGCAAGGACCGGCCATGACTGCCAGACTGACGGCCGAGTATAGGCACGACGCTTCAGCGCCATCCATTTTCAGGGCTAGTTGCTTCGGCAGGTGAGTTGTTACACACTCCTTAGCGGATTCCGACTTCCATGGCCACCGTCCTGCTGTCTTAAGCAACCAACGCCTTTCATGGTTTCCCATGAGCGTCGATTCGGGCGCCTTAACTCGGCGTTTGGTTCATCCCACAGCGCCAGTTCTGCTTACCAAAAGTGGCCCACTTGGCACTCCGATCCGAGTCGTTTGCTCGCGGCTTCAGCATATCAAGCAAGCCGGAGATCTCACCCATTTAAAGTTTGAGAATAGGTTGAGGTCGTTTCGGCCCCAAGGCCTCTAATCATTCGCTTTACCGGATGAGACTCGTACGAGCACCAGCTATCCTGAGGGAAACTTCGGAGGGAACCAGCTACTAGATGGTTCGATTAGTCTTTCGCCCCTATACCCAG
>NC_060121.1:591047917-591052917 GCF_021461395.2 Schistocerca americana
CAATCCTTCTGGTGTCCGGGCCTGGTGAGGTTTCCCGTGTTGAGTCAAATTAAGCCGCAGGCTCCACTCCTGGTGGTGCCCTTCCGTCAATTCCTTTAAGTTTCAGCTTTGCAACCATACTTCCCCCGGAACCCAAAAGCTTTGGTTTCCCGGAGGCTGCCCGCCGAGTCATCGGAGGAACTGCGGCGGATCGCTGGCTGGCATCGTTTATGGTTAGAACTAGGGCGGTATCTGATCGCCTTCGAACCTCTAATTTTCGTTCTTGATTAATGAAAACATACTTGGCAAATGCTTTCGCTTCTGTTCGTCTTGCGACGATCCAAGAATTTCACCTCTAACGTCGCAATACGAATGCCCCCGCCTGTCCCTATTAATCATTACCTCGGGTTCCGAAAACCAACAAAATAGAACCGAGGTCCTATTCCATTATTCCATGCACACAGTATTCAGGCGGGCTTGCCTGCTTTAAGCACTCTAATTTGTTCAAAGTAAACGTGCCGGCCCACCGAGACACTCACTCAAGAGCACCCTGGTAGGATTGCAACGGGGTCCGCCTCGGGACGCACGAGCACGCACGAGGCGCGTCGCACGCCTTCAGCTCGCCCCACCGGCAGGACGTCCCACGATACATGCCAGTTAAACACCGACGGGCGGTGAACCAACAGCGTGGGACACAAATCCAACTACGAGCTTTTTAACCGCAACAACTTTAATATACGCTATTGGAGCTGGAATTACCGCGGCTGCTGGCACCAGACTTGCCCTCCAATAGATACTCGTTAAAGGATTTAAAGTGTACTCATTCCGATTACGGGGCCTCGGATGAGTCCCGTATCGTTATTTTTCGTCACTACCTCCCCGTGCCGGGAGTGGGTAATTTGCGCGCCTGCTGCCTTCCTTGGATGTGGTAGCCGTTTCTCAGGCTCCCTCTCCGGAATCGAACCCTGATTCCCCGTTACCCGTTACAACCATGGTAGGCGCAGAACCTACCATCGACAGTTGATAAGGCAGACATTTGAAAGATGCGTCGCCGGTACGAGGACCGTGCGATCAGCCCAAAGTTATTCAGAGTCACCAAGGCAAACGGACCGGACGAGCCGACCGATTGGTTTTGATCTAATAAAAGCGTCCCTTCCATCTCTGGTCGGGACTCTGTTTGCATGTATTAGCTCTAGAATTACCACAGTTATCCAAGTAACGTGGGTACGATCTAAGGAACCATAACTGATTTAATGAGCCATTCGCGGTTTCACCTTAATGCGGCTTGTACTGAGACATGCATGGCTTAATCTTTGAGACAAGCATATGACTACTGGCAGGATCAACCAGGGAGCTGCGTCAACTAGAGCTGAGCAGCCGGCCGCCCGGGAGTGTGTCCCGGGGGCCCGCGCGAACACGCAAGCGTCCGCTCAATTATTCTGCAAACAGGAGGAGGCTGAGCTCCCCTGCACAATACACCTCGAAACCCTCTCAGGTCCCGGCGGCGCGCAGCGCCGTCCTAAGTACTTGGTCGGGTTCGAGAGTGGCGCAATCGCCCGGAGTTTGGCGAGTAGACGCTTTAGGTGCGACCACCCGTGCTCCCAACTGAGCTTGCCGCTGCCGACAGAGGCCCGGGAGCGTGCTGTCGTGGCATTGCCGGCGGGAGACAACACGCGCCACCTACGGTGGCCGGCAGCTCCAACGCCAGCGCCACAGAAGGACAAAAGCCCCACTTGGGTGCCGAAGCGAACTCTCCCAGCACAGCGCACGCGCCAACACGTCCGCACAGCTGCGATACAATCCACCTGCGAGAACCGCAGAGGCGACCGAGCAGCAGACGGCGTCGCGGCGCCGAGCGCCGGGCGGCGGCGCATCCTCAGCGCACACAGTCCTCAATCGGACCAGCACACTGCAGATGTCCACCGCGCTTCGCACCGGGCCCGCGAGGACCTACTTTGGCCGCACGGCGCCGCGTGCAGGGTGCGCCGGCGCGCAGCTGCGCCGCCTGCCGCCTCCGTCGGCCGGCGCGCCTGCCACTGGCCGCCCCCACCAGCCGGCTGTAGCGCGTGCGCCCACGCACCGCGCGGCCAGCACGCCGGGAGGCCCCCCCTCACCGGCCGGGGACGGTCCCACCCAGCCACCGCCGCGTATCGCTTCACACCCACATGCCATTCACGTTCGTGGGCATGGTGGGTATCGCTGAAACAACCGGTTGGTAGCTCAACCGATCGTCGCCATCACTGATTCACCTCTAGCGAGAACAACCGCACCACAACGGTTTACCAGTTGTTCATTTGCGTAACGTCACCAGCAAACGTAGACGTCCATCGCCATTTGCAAATTCAACGATTGTTGCATGCCTGTGTCAGGTGTCACGACACACTATGTCTGCCCACATACACGCAACAACATGTGCACGCTTCGCGAACACGTGGAAGGTGGCCCCCGTACGTATGCGATGTCCATTGCGCGAACGACTGTCAACCGGCCTCTGTCGCATGTCGCAGATGTGGAACGCAGTGCACCATGCTATCACGGTGTGTGAGAGGAGACGACTACGTCTGACAACACGCGCCACTACATCAACAGACGGCTCATGCTGATCGCCATCCACGGCATACCATACTGCAATCCAGCTCTTATAGGGAGACGACACGTAGCTGAGTGCACAATATTTGGACCGTATGGTTCGCCGTTGTTGGCGCAGTCGTGGTACGGTCACACATGTACCACGATGTATCATTCAGTACATGAGGACCAATGTGCAGTACAGTGTGTGATTTGGACGTACAACATCAGCGGACAGTTGACACAAGCCGTACCACAACGTAGGCTGTGCTTCGCCATGCGAATGCCAATGAACAACTGCGAAGGGCATTGAGCATGTACGTCCTACTGCCATCCGCATTACAGTGTATAGCTGCAAGGTGTTTCACATGAAGCGATACTCTGGGGACCGGGCAGTGCGAGTAGCAAACTATATTGCGGGGGTTGCAGTTAGGCAACACTACACTAATTTAACGCGTCGTATGACAATTACAGAGCAGGTTAAGGCCCAACGTGTGTTGGGTTAAGGCCCAACGTGTGTTGGGTTAAGGCCCAACGTGTGTTGGGTTAAGGCCCAACGTGTGTTGGGTTAAGGCCCAACGTGTGTTGGGTTAAGGCCCAACGTGTGTTGGGTTAAGGCCCAACGTGTGTTGGGTTAAGGCCCAACGTGTGTTGGGTTAAGGCCCAACGTGTGTTGGGTTAAGGCCCAACGTGTGTTGGGTTAAGGCCCAACGTGTGTTGGGTTAAGGCCCAACGTGTGTTGGGTTAAGGCCCAACGTGTGTTGGGTTAAGGCCCAACGTGTGTTGGGTTAAGGCCCAACGTGTGTTGGGTTAAGGCCCAACGTGTGTTGGGTTAAGGCCCAACGTGTGTTGGGTTAAGGCCCAACATGTGTTGGGTTAAGGCCCAACGTGTGTTGGGTTAAGGCCCAACGTGTGTTGGGTTGAGGCCCAACGTGTGTTGGGTTGAGGCGCAACATAGGTTAGGTTGAGGCGCAACATAGGTTAGGTTGAGGCGCAACATGGGTTAGGTTAAGGCGCAACATGGGTTAGGTTAAGGCGCAACATGGGTTAGGTTAAGGCGCAACATGGGTTAGGTTAAGGCGCAACATGGGTTAGGTTAAGGCGCAACATGGGTTAGGTTAAGGCGCAACATGGGTTAGGTTAAGGCGCAACATGGGTTAGGTTAAGGCGCAACATGGGTTAGGTTAAGGCGCAACATGGGTTAGGTTAAGGCGCAACATGGGTTAGGTTAAGGCGCAACATGGGTTAGGTTAAGGCGCAACATAGGTTAGGTTAAGGCGCAACATGGGTTAGGTTAAGGCGCAACATGGGTTAGGTTAAGGTACAATATGGGTTAGGTTAAGGTACAATATGGGTTAGGTTAAGGTACAATATGGGTTAGGTTAAGGCGCAACATAGGTTAGGTTAAGGCGCAACATAGGTTAGGTTAAGGCGCAACATAGGTTAGGTTAAGGCGCAACATAGGTTAGGTTAAGGCACAACACGGGTTAGGTTAAGGTACAACACGGGTTAGGTTAAGGTACAACACGGGTTAGGTTAAGGTACAACACGGGTTAGGTTAAGGTACAACACGGGTTAGGTTAAGGTACAACACGGGTTAGGTTAAGGTACAACACGGGTTAGGTTAAGGTACAACACGGGTTAGGTTAAGGTACAACACGGGTTAGGTTAAGGTACAACACGGGTTAGGTTAAGGTACAACACGGGTTAGGTTAAGGCACAACACGGGTTAGGTTAAGGCACAATACGGGTTAGGTTAAGGCACAACACGGGTTAGGTTAAGGCACAACACGGGTTAGGTTAAGGCACAATACGGGTTAGGTTAAGGCACAATACGGGTTAGGTTAAGGCACAATACGGGTTAGGTTAAGGCACAATACGGGTTAGGTTAAGGCACAATACGGGTTAGGTTAAGGCACAATACGGGTTAGGTTAAGGCACAATACGGGTTAGGTTAAGGCACAATACGGGTTAGGTTAAGGCACAATACGGGTTAGGTTAAGGCACAATACGGGTTAGGTTAAGGCACAATACGGGTTAGGTTAAGGCACAATACGGGTTAGGTTAAGGCACAATACGGGTTAGGTTAAGGCACAATACGGGTTAGGTTAAGGCACAATACGGGTTAGGTTAAGGCACAATACGGGTTAGGTTAAGGCACAATACGGGTTAGGTTAAGGCACAATACGGGTTAGGTTAAGGTACACATTGTTGTAAGGAAAGGTGTTTTGGGGGGGGGGGGCCGGTTTGTTGATTGTGATTATCGTAAGTAAATGACTGCGGCATCATCTGATTTGGCACGTCAGGGTGCACCTTTGGCTCATGACAGGCGGCGCTCTGATTCCATGCTTGTGGCAGACCTGTGTCTTTCATTCCTGCCATTGTTTTTGTGGTGTGACAGGAGGCAGTATTGTGATGTTGGGTGCACCCCTGTGTAGGACATGTGTGGGTGT
>NC_060121.1:591057917-591060417 GCF_021461395.2 Schistocerca americana
GGGACAGAGGATCTCCTTGCCGAACACCTCTTGCTGGCCGCACGGCCGGGGACTCGTCGCCACCCCCCGCAATTACCGTCGTGCTGTCCGCATAGCAGCCCTCGACGTAGTCAATGAATTCGTCCGGCAGACCATGGGCTTTAAGCACAGGACGCAAAGCCGCATGGTCCAACGAATCGAACGCCTTGGACACATCGAGGGATGCCATGAACACAGAACGACAGCGGCGGACGGCGCCGACGAGTATCCGGTCGAGGAGGAAAGTGTTCTCCAGCATCCCATCCCTTGGGATGAAAGCCCGCTGACGTTCGTCCACAGCACACATCTGCATAAGGCGAGTCGCCAGAACCTTATGGAAGGTTCGGGCTAGCACCGAGCAGACGGTGATGGGCCGAAAGTCAGCGGGGGATGCTGGGGCGGCTGTCTTAGGGAGCAAAGAGGTCCTGGCTCGGAGGAGGGAAGGGGGAAGCTTGCGGGTAAGCAGGAAAAGGTTTAGGAGTTTGGTGGTGACTTCCGCTGGAAGGCGGCGCAGCTGCACCGGCGAGAGGCCGTCAGGGCCGGCAACGGAGCCTCTGGGCGGCAAGGCGGCCGCAACCTCTTCTGCAGTGATCGGCCTCCATAGGCGCTCAAAGTCAACAGACTCCGAGCACGGGAGAAGCCGATCGGGAATGGAGCCAGCGTTGGAAGGTGGCTCTGTCGTGAAGAGGCTGCGCCAGAAGTCCACCAGCCCTGGGATGTTCGACGGCGGCTGGAGCAGGGTGCCATCCAGGAGGCCACGCACGCAACGCGCGCGATTCTTCCTGAAGGCATCCTGACATCTGGCATATTCCCACCGGCGGCGCTTCCGCTTGGAGAGCGGAGGGCCACCACCAGACCGCTGCTTGGATGGCGGGCGCAACGTCTTCCTCTTCCTTGCTTCTGCTTCCTCAGAGCCGACAGCTCGGAGGGCCTCAGGCAGCCCAGCCGCGACCACTGCCAACGGCGTACCCGGCCCCAAACGCGCAAGGTCGTCCAGGGCCGAGAAGCGCGCGGCCGACCGCGGCAGGCCGGCGAGGTGCCTCCATATGGCTTCGTCGACTACAGATGTTTGTGGCGGGCGCTCAAGCTCCGGCGGAGAGGATGGCCCCTCCGGCAGCGACTCCGGGACGGGTGAATGGCGCAGACCATGCTGCGTCTGTTGTTCCCGCCTCAGCTCCTCTACGTATTCCCGCACCATCGTCCTGTGTGCCACCGTCCTCCTCCTGCACTTGATGGCATCCAGGGTACGGTGCGGAAACAGGGGTAGAAGCTCCTGGTTTGCAAAGAGGACTTTGGAGTCACTGGCACGGAGAAGCCTAGCCTCCGCCAGGGCGAGCTCCCGCATTTCTTCTTCCGCCCACCGAGCTCGCTTCCTATCAGTTGCAATCTCCGCATTTGCCGCTTCCGGATGGGCGCGGCGGCGGTGTTGTCCGAGCCCGATCTTGCTGCGGAAGGCACGGCTGCAAATGCTGCAGTGGAACCATGGCTCCACGGCCTCCTCTACTTCAGGGACGGTTGGCAGGCTAGCAGTCGGGACTGTTAGGCCGGGTCCTTCAGCGGAAGGCCCGGTACCCGTGTTTTCTTCTCTTGTTGTCCCAACATTAAGGGTTATGCGATGGAGGGCTGGTAACCCCCCAAAGCCCCAAGTGCGGACTTCCACTCTGCTTACCAGTCCTATCAAGGACTGGCGTATCGGCGGGCCCACGGGAAGGGGGGAAGCCGCAGGCAAGGAGAGGCTAAGAGGGCATGGCCCATGTATTGCGCTTCACTTGCCCAGTAACTATGAGAGAGTCATAGTTACTCCCGCCGTTTACCCGCGCTTGCTTGAATTTCTTCACGTTGACATTCAGAGCACTGGGCAGAAATCACATTGCGTCAACACCCGCTAGGGCCATCGCAATGCTTTGTTTTAATTAGACAGTCGGATTCCCCCAGTCCGTGCCAGTTCTGAGTTGATCGTTGAATGGCGGCCGAAGAGAATCCGCGCACCCGCGCGCCCCCGGAGGAGCACGCTAAGGCGGACGCGGCCTCGCAGCAAGGAAGATCCGTGGGAGGCCAAGGCACGGGACCGAGCTCGGATCCTGCACGCAGGTTGAAGCACCGGGGCGCGAACGCCGCGCAGGCGCGCGCATCCTGCACCGCCGGCCAGCACGAGGCCAACCAACGGCGAGAGCAGACCACGCCCGCGCTAAACGCCCGCACTTACCGGCACCCCTACGGCACTCACCTCGCCCAGGCCCGGCACGTTAGCGCTGACCCACTTCCCGACCAAGCCCGACACGCCCCGATCCTCAGAGCCAATCCTTATCCCGAAGTTACGGATCCAATTTGCCGACTTCCCTTACCTACATTATTCTATCGACTAGAGGCTCTTCACCTTGGAGACCTGCTGCGGATATGGGTACGAACCGGCGCGACACCTCCACGTGGCCCTCTCCCGGATTTTCAAGGTCCGAGGGGAAGATCGGGACACCGCCGCAAC